>NC_135904.1:23715151-23717651 GCF_964194155.1 Cetorhinus maximus | reverse complement strand
GAGAGAGAGAGAGGGAGAGAGAGACGGAGAGAGGGAGAGAGAGACGGAGAGAGGGAGAGGGAGACGGAGAGAGGGAGAGGGAGACGGAGAGAGGGAGACGGAGAGAGGGAGAGGGAGACGGAGAGAGGGAGAGGGAGACGGAGAGAGGGAGAGGGAGACGGAGAGAGGGAGAGGGAGACGGAGAGAGGGAGAGGGAGACGGAGACGGAGAGAGGGAGAGGGAGACGGAGAGAGGGAAACGGAGAGAGGGAGACGGAGAGAGGGAGACGGAGAGAGGGAGACGGAGAGGGAGACGGGGAGAGGGAGACGGGGAGAGGGAGACGGGGAGAGGGAGACGGGGAGAGGGAGACGGGGAGAGGGAGACGGGGAGAGGGAGACGGGGAGGGAGAGACGGGAGAGGGAGACGGGGAGAGGGAGACGGGGAGAGGGAGACGGGGAGAGGGAGACGGGGAGAGGGAGACGGGGAGAGGGAGACGGGGAGAGGGAGACGGGGAGAGGGAGACGGGGAGAGGGAGGGAGAGAGAGGGAGAGGGGGAGAGAGAGAGAGGGGGAGAGAGAGAGAGGGAGAGAGAGAGACGGAGAGGGAGACGGGGAGAGGGAGAGAGGGAGACGGGGAGAGGGAGAGAGGGAGACGGAGAGAGAGATAGGGGAGAGAGAGCGAGGGGGAGAGAGAGCGAGGGAGAGAGAGCGAGGGAGAGAGAGAGCGAGGGAGAGAGAGAGCGAGGGAGAGAGGGAGACGGGGAGAGGGAGAGAGGGAGACGGAGAGAGAGATAGGGGAGAGAGAGCGAGGGAGAGAGAGCGAGGGAGAGAGAGAGCGAGGGAGAGAGAGCGAGGGAGAGAGAGAGCGAGGGAGAGAGAGAGCGAGGGAGAGAGAGAGCGAGGGAGAGAGAGAGCGAGGGAGAGAGAGAGCGAGGGAGAGAGAGAGCGAGGGAGAGAGAGAGCGAGGGAGAGAGCGAGCGAGGGAGAGAGCGAGGGAGACGGAGAGAGAGAGGGAGACGGAGAGAGAGAGGGAGACGGAGAGAGAGAGGGAGACGGAGAGAGAGAGGGAGACGGAGAGAGAGAGGGAGACGGAGAGAGAGAGGGAGACGGAGAGAGAGAGGGAGACGGAGAGAGAGAGGGAGACGGAGAGAGAGGGAGACGGAGAGAGGGAGGGAGACGGAGAGAGGGAGGGAGACGGAGAGAGAGACGGAGAGAGGGAGGGAGACGGGAGAGAGGGAGGGAGACGGAGAGAGGGAGGGAGACGGAGAGAGGGAGGGAGACGGAGAGAGGGAGGGAGACGGAGAGAGGGAGGGAGACGGAGAGAGGGAGGGAGACGGAGAGAGAGACGGGGAGAGGGAGAGGGGGAGGAGGGAGAGGAGGAGGGAGAGGGAGAGAGAGAGACGGGGAAAGGGAGAGGGAGAGAGAGAGACGGAGAGAGAGAGAGAGAGGGAGAGAGACGGGAGAGAGAAGGGCGAGAGAGACAGGGGAGAGAGAGACAGGGCGAGAGAGACAGGGCGAGAGAGACAGGGCGAGAGAGACAGGGCGAGAGAGACAGGGCGAGAGAGACAGGGAGAGGAGAGACAGGGAGGGAGAGAGAGGGAGGGAGAGAGGGAGGGAGAGAGAGACGGGGAGAGAGAGGGAGAGAGGGACGGAGAGAGAGAGAGGGAGAGAGGGACGGAGAGAGAGAGAGGGAGAGAGAGACAGGGAGAGAGGGAGAGAGAGACAGGGAGAGAGGGAGAGAGAGACAGGGAGAGAGGGAGAGAGAGACAGGGAGAGAGGGAGGGAGAGACAGGGAGAGAGGGAGGGAGAGACAGGGAGAGAGGGAGGGAGAGACAGGGAGAGAGGGAGGGGGAGAGAGGGAGGGAGAGACAGGGAGAGAGGGAGGGAGAGAGAGACAGAGAGAGACAGAGAGGGAGAGAGAGAGACGGAGAGAGAGACGGAGAGAGAGACGGAGAGAGAGACGGAGAGAGAGACGGAGAGAGAGACGGAGAGAGAGACGGAGAGAGAGACGGAGAGAGAGACAGAGAGAGAGAGACAGGGAGAGAGACAGGGAGAGAGACAGGGAGAGAGACAGGGAGAGAGACAGGGAGAGAGACAGGGAGAGAGAGGGAGACAGGGAGAGGGAGACAGGGAGAGAGAGACAGGGAGAGAGAGACAGGGAGAGAGAGACAGGGAGAGAGGGACAGGGAGAGAGGGACAGGGAGAGGGACGGAGAGAGGGACGGAGAGAGAGACAGGGAGAGAGGGAGAGAGAGACAGGGAGAGAGGGAGAGAGAGACAGGGAGAGAGGGAGAGAGAGACAGGGAGAGAGGGAGAGAGAGACAGGGAGAGAGGGTGAGAGAGGGAGGGAGAGACAGGGAGAGACAGGGAGAGAGGGACGGAGAGAGAGACAGAGAGACAGGGAGAGAGAGACAGGGAGACAGGGAGAGAGGGAGAGGGAGACAGGGAGAGAGGGAGAGAGAGACAGGGAGAGAGGGAGAGAGAGACAGGGAGAGAGGGAGAGAGAGACAGGGAGAGAGAGAC
>NC_135904.1:20331003-20483458 GCF_964194155.1 Cetorhinus maximus | reverse complement strand
TTATTCTCTCCTTTCCTAGGTTGAACTATTGAGGCGACTCTAACACTGAGGAGCTTCAATGTTACATTTTATTTGTCTAACCTGTAGATTGAGAAGCTTCTAATCTGGGAAAGTAAGCAAAAAATATTAAGAAATGGTGTTTTAATCCGGCCAGGACATTAAAACTGGATAATTATTAAACATTCGCTCTCAGGAAACAGCCTGGGCTTATCCGAAACTTTCACATTCCAATGTGTACCTGGACCTCACTGGATTAATCAGAAATAATGGAGCAGAGTTTGCATTAGTTGAAGGGCGTGGGTTTTTTTTTACCGTTAGATGCTTATTGAATTGTCCATGACGTTAAATGAGATTTTCATACTTTTGTATGTTTCTTATTAACGCAGCCCTCCAGATTGATATTTTTATTGAAGACTGAGGAGAAAGGCGGATGATCCTGTTCTGCTAAAAACATGTTTATTCGCAAGTTGGGACCAGCACGTCAAAATATCCATGACATTTCTACTAAGAATGCAACAGCTATTGTGCGGCGTTCCCAGTTCTGTCTTTCATTTGTTCCTTTTTTGCGTTTTATTAAGTGTGGGGTTGGGTGTTACTTTACAGGGGAATGTATCCAATCTGGTGCTCAGCCGCCTGTGTCATTGCTCCTCAGAAACCCGTGTGAAAATTGACGGCTAGGTGTTTACACTTCATTAAGAAGAATTGCTTGCTGGAGTGTTTTAAACAGTTTAAGACACCGCCATAATTTAAACCAGTTCTCACTAGCCGGAGGTGAGATCCATCAGTGCCTTTCGGAACTAATTGTGTAACTTAGACTTCGTATATATCATATCTACCAAAGAAACATGTTCCTCAATCGCCAGAATATTTGTTTTACAATGAATAATGTATAAACTGGAAAAGGAGACGTTTTGTCGAAGCTTTTCATCTTGCACTCATCAGGACAGATTCACAGAAATACCAAATCTCAAAGGGAAAGACAATTTATACTTGCACAAGAAGAGAATGCTGATTGGTTAGCAAGTGGGCTCATCAGGACAGACTCATAAGAATATCAAACCTCAAAGGAAACAACCATTTATACTGCATGAGAAACGGGTGCTGATTGGTTGGCAAGTGGATCTGTCCTGATGAGTACAAGATGGAAAAGCATGTCTCTTTTTTTCAGCAACACTCACATTCCATACTACCAAGCGGCTAAATGTATAAGCTATTCAGTTGAGTTTACCAGGAACATTCTAGATTCCACTCCAGCCTTGCTGAGTTATTTGTTCTCCTCTCCAACACTGAGAGTTAGCTTTACTGTCCTGAAGCTCCAGGAAAGAAAATTATGCCCGCCATCTTGTCCCAGTGACTCCTGCTGAAATGCGACTCTGCGGAGATATTGGGGCAGGGCACCACTGAGCTCAGCCGTGATGCTCCTCACAGCTACCCCTTCCCCATAACCTGCTGATGTTCATTCTCTAGGGTCACACATGTCGAGCAGCAACTTGAATGGCAGACTGGAGAGTGACCATTACCCATGAAACCATACCCCAACACAAATCATGTGGAGGACAAGTTGTAATGAATAAAGATCAGAAGTGTGTTACTCAGTCTACTATCCCTAGAGGTTGCTAGTACAGGTAGATGATAGAGCTGTACTATCACGTTCAGAATGTTCTAGACAGTTACTGAATTGGATACTGGCTTTCTTTTAGTCACTGTGCATATGAACAACACAACACCTTGCACTTATACAGTGCCTTTAATATAGAAAAAATGCCATTGGGCACTAATAATTCAACAAAAATGTATACTGGTCCAACGGAGGAGCTATTAGGAACAACACATGGAAACAGAGAAACAAGAGGAGAATATTCAGCTTCTTGAGTCTGTTTCTCCCATTCAATTAGATCATTGGGTGATCTAGATCTTAACTCCGTCTACCCAACTTGGTTATCAGGAGCATCGACCAAAACCTTGCTCAAAATGGTAAATAACTTTAAATTTGTGGTGTTGAAGGATCAGAAGCCAATACAGATCAGCAAGGACATACGTAACAATTGAGCATGACAGTACTGGATAGGGTAGAGGCAGCAGGAGGTTATTGGATATATATTGTTTCACATACACATTAGGGAACCATTATCCAGCACCCATATTATCACACATTTGACATAGTCCTCTTTGTTAGGCAGTGAAATAAGTAGTAATATTTCCTTCTGGTCATATGATACGGTACACAAGCTGGATACAAATTCATAGTGCTTATTGAATTAACACACGCGCTGATGGTAAAACATGAATGGAAAATGCTAAGTCCACATAGGAAGGTTAAGTTAAAACTATATTTCTATATACAGTTAACACGTAACCAGTGGCATTATATTCCAAAGTAATAAAACATTTTTGGCTTCAGGTGGCATTGGTAAATTACTCGAGATTAGATCTCAGGGTTGTTTAGCCATCTTGGTCCTACAATTTGTCCCAGCAACACACTCCAGGCTTCACACTCCAGCCTTTCAGCTATTCCATTTTTTCTAAATCTCATATGGAGAATTACAAACAGAAATAAAGATATAGCATCATAATAATAAAATGACATGCCAAAGCAGTTTCAACAAATCCAATTAAACTCCCAGGACCATACAAATACTCATTGATTCATTTTTTTATGAATTAACATGCGTAAGAAATAAATTGTCCCACGGTTATGGTGAGATACAACAAATAAGAGACACATGAGATAAGTGGAACATTTATGACCTCATAACTTGTGACTTAAGATGTTTATTGTACTTGCCATAACATGCAAATATATATTTCGTTATTAAGCCTCTGTGAATTATATGACACAATATGTTGCAATGGTTATTTCAAAATGGCCTCTCAGTTTTCAACCAATGAAATTTCAGCTCTACTTTTAAATATCATTAGAAATCTTATAATTACATTGCAGGCATTGCAAGCTATAAAATTATACATTGCAGAGAGTGATTAACTGCCATAATTTTATTTTGGGATTCAGAAGATGTCAATAACAGTCAAGTTTTGCTCTCATAGTTTGTGACACAATTTGACCTCCAATTCAATTATAACTTTATTACTCACTCCCACCCTCCATAATTCCATATTCTATTTTTCTAATGTTTACTGCACAGAAGGGCTCGACACAGATTTCCAGCCATGATCTGTTGTAAGGATTTTTGCCATCTTGTAGCACAGAATTTAGGAGTCACAGGAAGAGTATTTGAGTTGTCTATGTTAATACCTGAATGAAGAGGGCAATTAGCTCAGCCAGTTAGACAACTTGTCTGTGGCTTAAATTAATGCCAACAGCACAGGGTTCAATCTCCCATTCTGGTTGGTTTACACCTTACCTGTAATAAAAAATATAAAACCCTGCTCTGCAAATAATCATAAAGGATTTGCCTTCAGGCAGAGAACAGAAGAAGATTTCTCAATATGAAAATGCTTGATTTAAGATAGCAAAAACTTTTGTGTATCTTGAATGTCTAAATAATGTTAAGATTCTTAGCAGTTATTGATCTAGAGCAGTGTTTTTATCTCTGGATCCTGGCCTTAAGATTTAGTGCAGGCAAATGAATGCAAGCCCCAGTAGATACCAGCTGCAATAGTTAGGTATTTGTTTAGTGTGGGCATCTAGTATGTGTGAGAACTGAACACTAAGTGCCCATAATTTAGCATCTCACTTAGAAAAGTCGGAATGGTGGTTGCAATGGGGAGTGGAAATGTTGCCCCATTATAGGAAGGAGAACTTTTCTGAAGTTGGAATTTTAAGTACCTTGATTGGCAAAGCAAAGGGACTTTTACTCCACCTGTGTCCATACTGCTTTTGTTATAAAATCAACTGATGCTGAGAAAAGTTGGTATCGTTCTCTAACATTCACACCTTGATGAGGACAAAATTTGCTCAAAGATAAGTCAGTGCCTTTGATACCTTTTTCTGTTTGTATCAAGCGTTTGAACAATTATAGGTCCCAAGGCCTTGAGTGGGGAAGTGTGGAGGGGGTGAGTGGGTGGTTGGATGGGTGTGTGGCAGGGATGTGGCGGAGGGAGCTGTCAGCGTCGGGTGAGGTTGATGACTGAATTTAGCACGGAATATACCGTGCAGACACAAGGTGCCTTTGTCTAATCTGATGAAGATCACCAGTGTTTATCTATGGTTTAGGGGCATTAAAATATTTGAAGATCTTTCACCCCCTCCCCCCATTTAGTTATCTGGTGTGCCATCTCTTTTTTGAGTGAGGGAAGATGGATGGATGATCTGACCTACACCCAGCAGGTGACATCAATTAAGTGTAATTCACCAGCTCACCCTTATAAGCAATCAGTATGGGCATTAGCTGGGAAATTAGCATGAGTAATGTAGCTAGACAAATATGTTATGCACTTGTATCAAACTCCTCTCTCTGCAATTTTAATAGAAGCACTGAATCAAATAAACTAACTGGATTAATATCTCCATTCAAACAGTGGATAGAAGGATTGGTTATGTGTGTGTTTGTATGATAACATTGCTCATGTTAATCTCCAAGCAATTATTTCATTGCTCCAGAGCTGGTGAAGGATTCCTATAATGTGTTTTTCTTTCAGATGCTGACTGGCAGGCTGTCTATTCCTGTTTTTAGCTCAGACTTCCAGTAACCAACCTATTTCCATTAATTACGTACATACAATGACATAGAATTTTATAGTTTAGAAATAGACATTCGGCCCATCAGCTTTACGATGCTGTTCATGATCCAAGAGAGCCTCCTCCCATCTTTCTTCATCTGGTTCTATCAACATATCCTTCTCTTCCTTTCTCCTGAATGAATTTATCTAGCTTCCCCTTAAATGGGCTTATGTTATTCGCCTCAATGACTCCATGTGCTAGTGAGCTCCACAGCCTCTCCAGTCTCTGAGTAAACAGGTTTCTCCTGAATTCCTTATTGGATTTATTGGTCACTTAGCTTATTTTTATGACCCCTCATTTTAAGCTCCCCATTGAGGAGGCTGCTTCTGTATGTCTATCTTATCAAACCACTTCATAATGTTAAAGGCCCCCATCAGGTCACCTCTCAATCTTCTCCCTCCTGGAGAAATGTGCTCCAGTTTGTTCAGCTTTTCCTGATGGTTGTGCCATTTCAGCTCTGGCATCCCTCCTTGTAAACCTGTTTTGCACAAAGCTTCTACATCACTTTTGCAACATGGACACTAGACCTGCGCATGGTATTCCAATGTCAGGATTTTAGGTGGAGGCGAAAGCTCCGGCCGCTGTCCGGAATTTCGGGGCAACTCCACCTCTGCCAGCTCTGGAAGCCACAACTGTATTTTATGTTGAGCAGAGAGTTAATTGTCTGCAGTCCTGGATTCCGCCACTCAGCCCTCTAAAGCAGGATGTCCCGCCTCCAATTGGAGGGCCGCCAGCTCTTCAGTCCCAGCAGCGCCTCCAGCAGCAGTGGCCAATGCTGGCACTGCAGCAGTCCCTGGATCAGCCACGATGGGGGAGGCTTGGAGTGCAGGGAAGTGGGCTGGAGGATTTCAAGGGCCAGTTAAGCAGGCCCAGTTGGTGGGGAGGGGGGTTGGTGTGGGGGTGGGAGGTTGGTGGGTGGGGTGGGGGCGGAAGTCAATCACGATGGCAGAAGGACCTTCTAGCAGGGGTGGCGCTGCTGGAGGGCCCTTCATGGGCCACAGGATGCCCAATCAAGAGGAATCACCCTACCCCGCGCCCTCAGTCTGCTAGACTTTAATGGGCGGCGTCCCTAGGTGCTGAAATGGCCATCCACTGCGTAAAATTCTGGATAATGCAGCCTAACCAAGGTTCTGTATAAGATTAATTTAACTCCTCGGTAAATTCAATTCCTCAAAAAATGAATCCCAGTGCTTTGTTTGCATTTTTATGGCTTTGTTAGCCTATATTGCTACTTCTAATGATTCTCTTTTAATTTATTCTATTTCATGATGGAACAAAAAAAAGGTGTGAATTATGTATTCTGGAATGTGTTTTGCAGTGCAGACTATTAAGTGACTGTCTTCTATTATTTATGTGCTGCACTAGAAGATCGAGGTACTCTTATTTCAATATTTGTTCTCGTTCTACTTCTGAAATTTAGAGCTGATCACATGTGTACAGGTTTTAATATATTTACAGTTAAATTTTAAGATAATGATTATGAATGTTATCCCTGGAAAATTCAGCATCAGGTTGAGATCAACTGTAGAAAAAGTTCAATTATTAGTTTTAGGGAAAGTGGTGACATAGTGGATATGTCACTGGGCTAGTAACCGAGAGACACAGGTTAATACTGTGAGGACATGGGTTTAAATCCCACCGTGACAACTGGTGAAACTGAAATTCAATTAGTTAACAAAATCTGGAATTGCAGGTTAGCCTCGGTAATGGTGGCCATGAATCTATCATCAATTGTCATAAAAACCCATCTGGTTCACTCATGTCATTTAGGAAGGAAATATGCCATATTTATCCAGTCTGGCCTACATGTGACCCCAGACCCACACAAGTGGTTGACTCTTAACTGCCCTCTGAAAAGGCTGAGCAGAACACTCAGTTTAAGGACAATTAGGGATGGGCAACAAATGCTGATCTTGTCAGTGATGACCACATCTCATGAAAGAATGATGTTTTGGTCTATGTTTTGGTCTATGCACACTTATGTTTATACAACGCACATAATACAATCTATCAGCCTTATAGTCAATTCTCCGTTAATACAGCAATGAATGATTCAATGGATTTTACCCTAGAATAGGGAATAGGGAGAAGTTGAGTGCTTTCAGTTGGTCGAGAATCTTATTCCAGTCAAAAACCTACAAGTTATTAATTACAGATAGAAGATGAATCAATATTTATTTTAGATAGATTAGTTCCACTAACTTTCTTTAAATATTTAATCATTTTTAAATTGCTTTACTGTACATTGCAAGAACTAGAGACTTAACCACAAGTGTTTCTCATGGATGTCGTGGGATGTTTTTGTATTTTCAGCCTCACACATGTTTTGGTACCGGAAGAGTTTACACATCCCAAATAATGGTTTCCCACATGAGAATTAACTTTAGGTGAATGGAGGATTGAGTGAATGGGAATTTCTTGTATTTTAATTGATTTAGTAGCTGGTTGCAACTTCATTCCATAGGAATAATTCTTTTTTCATATGTGGCTTCCTGCTTGGAGAGTTTTTGACTCCCATGCTCAGAGAGGCAGGCATCAAATGCTTAGCTATTTTTGTAGTGTTAGCAGCTGTTTGGCTTCCAGTGTCTTCCAAGTCATGGAATGATACAGTTTTGTAAATATTCCATAACCTCATGCATATTGGGCACCTGTGCCTAGGATAACTCAGGAAATTTCATATCCTGTTCCAACTTTAAAAGCTTCATTTCCGCCCCTTTGGAACATTCAGAACTTACAATTATCATTGTAATGGAAGCGACATGAGCCTGGGAAACACAAGTGTCATTGCAGAGACACTCACTGTTACTGTATAAATGTGGCACAGATTTAATAATCAAAATTCTGAATAAATCACATATTGTGACTTGTTATCATTTAACATTTGCAAGACAATAATCCTTCTTGTATACATAACTCCAGGTATAATCATCAGTTTGTAATATATGTGCCATGCAACTGTAAATACATGATCAAGTTTGGACATCAGGTACAGATAACAAACTGAAATTCATACTGAAATAGGAACATCTGTGTCTTACAGTAAGTGTGCAATAAAACTGAAGTCACAAAGCTAATCAAATGCAGTTTTGATTCTTATGATATGTTTTATTTTACCACCCCAAAGGTCATAAGTGAGGGACAAATTTCAAATTCACTGCACTAATAACCCTGATCAATTTTAATGTGTTCCGAGGTGATGAACTTAATGTTAAAGTTGCTGGAACTAAACTGTGTTATCAGCAGGAGCTTCAGCATCAAATGAGGACAGCTGTAGGAATAGTTCAATAATAGTCTGTATCATGTTTTACTTTGGTTTACACACTTTATGCTTGAGTAAAACCTACATAACTAAACAAAGTCAAGCAAAGGGCTGATGAGAAAACTAGGTACATTGACTTTGTAAATTGACTTCACCTAATTTAAATAAATAACATTTTTTCCTTTGATGTGACATGGCAAGGCTCAGCATTTGTTGCCCATCACTAATTGCTCTTTCAGAGCACAGTTACCCACATTGTTGTAGGAGTCATTTGTAGGCCAAACCAGGTAAGGACAGCAGATTTCCTTCTGCTAAAGGGCATCAGTGAGTCAGATGGGCTTTCAAGATAATCATTTGTAGTTTCATGGTCATCATCACTGAGATTAGTTTTATATTCTAGATCTATTAACTGAATTCAAATTCCACCAGCTGCCATTTGAACCTATGTTCCCAGAATAGGCTGGGTTTATAGGATTACTAGCATATCTAGTGATATCACCACTACACCACCATTACCCCATAAACATTATGGTGTTCAATTGGGAATACAATTCACTCCAGTCCATCTCTCTTTTACATGCCTCTTACTGGTGGATTACATAGTTATTTAGACAAATCGCTGGCTGCCCACCTAACTTCTAAGCTAAGGAATTGTCCATGAAGGAACCAAAATGAGGGAATGAACTATTTTAAAAATTGAGGTGGGAATATAAATAATAATAGTAAATTGATTATAACTAATAGTAAACTGATTCACCACACCCCCTCCGTTCTGCCAAAGAATCTTATGGAGACTGACTTATGGCCATGGTAAACAAGGTACAGATAAAATATTCTTACAGTGAACATGATGCACTCAGGTAAGATTTAAATAGAAATATGTCTGAAGCGAATGAACACAGAACATTAAATGCTTTACTTTTACACAGAAAATGTCTGATGTTTCAACCAGATTATTATCTGTTCCAGATCTTTTATGTGAGACATATGTGGCCATAAACTAGGAATCAAAGAACTGTGGATGAGAAACAGCTCTCCCACCCATTGGCCTCACCCAGTCCAACTGGGGCTAGTTATCAGTGCCTCGTGCCGTCTCTCAAAGTGCCACTCCCAAACTTAACCTAACTGTTATTTTTATTATTTGTTCTTTCTTATATGATTAAATAATAATAATAATAATATGCATCATATCTACACCTATATCCCTCCTGTGCTTTCCTTATTGGAAAGCTTCCAAATTCTCTCTTGAAGAAAGCGTTGCATTGAACATCAGTCTGCTTGACATGTCACATACACACTTTATACAAAGGAGTTTCCTCTCAACTACAGTTTAGCTTGTGGTTTTCTAATCTTGGAACTGGTTTACTGGAGCTATTTTAGTGTTTAATCTAATACCTTAATATCATCAATACCATTTGTAAGCTTAAATAGATTAATTCAATTATCTTCACTCTTCTTGTAATTAATATGTACAATTTATCTTTCTATAAAAAAGCAACAACTTGCATTAAAGTGATTTAATTTCAGATTTCAGTGATTTAAAACTAACAACCAAGAACTGGAAAGTGGGATTAGGTAGGAAAGTTCTTCATTGGCTGGTCTCCATATGTGCTGTAAGTTTCTACGATTCTATGAATTCAAATTTCTAACAGTGCAGATAGACCAAGTGTACCAGTTCAACACCATTTTTGACAGAGGCGCAAGAATACAATGCCGCTCACAGATTCCATTTTCACTGTTCTCGAATCAGGAAAAACATGCGCATGTTTTGCTCTGCATCCTTGGACTTCTCTGAGATTTCTGTTGTAAAAACGAATCAATAAGGCCGTCAGCACTTTCCTCACATTAAAAACTTAAAGTGGGCCCAGAAAGTGGCTTGGTTTCTTTCCAAATCTTAAGTTTCAACAGTTGGTTTTGGAGAGGTTACGGATACACTACAACTGATGTGAAGTCAAACTGTAGGAACTACTCCAGCCTCACACCTGCTGCACAATACCAAACCAACACTACAGCCAGAACAGCCTTTTTAGTAATGCAGTCATGTATATACTGTAAAACTGTGCCGTTATTGCCATCTCACTGCTAAATACAGAGAGTTGGCCCAATTTGCTTGGACTTTTACTCAGTGCTCCTATTGCTGTTTCCCAATATTCTGTTTGCTTTATTGATCAATGTTTGTCTTCGTATAGACCAGTTCAAGGACTGCCAGTAATGCTTCTCCCAATATTTTTCCCTGCCATAATCTTAAAATGTAGCAGTAAATAATGTAATTATATCATAGATTTTCACACTTCACAGCAGTATCTGCATTTGACCTCTAAATATAATTTGCTAATTATTAGCCCATATGCTGAGCCTTTCCAAACTCTTAATTTTGGCACACATAGCTGCACACCGTCTGACTTCCATGGAGTTCAGTATTACGTGAGATTTTAATGCTGCTGCCTATTAACCTTTCTTTTGTACCTCTTACAGAAAAAGTGAATATGTAACTCTGAGGAGTTCCATCATTAACTGCTACTACTGCAAGCAATGGCCAGTATCACTGTATTTTTCCCTCTTATTGTTTTAATTAAAGCAAAAACGCAAAAAAAATCTTTGTGTGCCTTCTGAGGATTTGCTACATTACAATTTGCATGGTACTTGGGCATAGTCCTGCATTGTTCTATCTATGTTACACTGAATGGCAGAGTCAGGGTTTTGGACCAGGAGAACTGATTCAGTGGGTTTCATGCGCTTTATCTTTGAGGAGTATATGATCCCTTTATAGGTGTAGGAAAGCTCTGTAATCTATCTGATAATTGGTTGTTCTTGATCCTCCAGCAGATGAAAGATGACTCTGTCGAGCTTAAATGAAATATGGTCATTGGAAGACGGCACACATCTCCTGGTGTGTCTTCCTATCTCTATCTATCTGGCAAATGACCCACAAGTACTTTTGTCTATGATGCCTATGAGGTGTGTTAGGTTACACGGCAGTTAGGGGATACAACTTCCTTGCTGCTCTGAATGAGAATTCAGGTTGCAGGTGTACCTTGTTCCACTTATAGCAGGTATAAGGTTTAGTCTGGGAGGAATAGAGAGCCCAAACATGGTGCAAGTGGTTGTCAGGAATATCTGTAGACCTGCAGTTGGAAGCATGACTGGAATGTATGCAGGAGGGTGTGATACTGGTTGCATTTCACCAGCACTCTCCTGTCAGTGGCAGGCACAACTTTTGACAGTTGTGGGAAAGAACCTGGTATGGTTTAGATGGACCAGTGCAAGAACCATTGGTTCCCTAGCTAATTACCAACCCAATTAACTGCTTCCCCTTTCATTCCATGGACCAAAAGATTTACAAAAAAACACCTTAACAAGTGGATTTTGAAAGTCAAAATGTATATGTTCTAGTGCCTACTGGATACCTGGTATCTATTAACACATGCCATGTTTATTTTTCCTCCTGAGGGGAAGAATTGCTTTGGTCACTATGTTTAACAACATTGTAAATACTTTTGAGTGCATTTACCATGCTGTGACAAGTAGTACCCTGGGTAAATCCTCTCCCCTGATGTGAGTGATCCCAGAAGATCCTGTTCCTGACTGAGCTAGTGTGCACAATTTGGAGCAGTTACAATGTCCAACAAAAACCAAGCCCACTGTTTGTAAAAATTATCTTATGGTATACTACGTTAAGGGTGAGTTTTCCTAGCCAAATAATAACATCGCAGGTAGTGGCAGTATTATAGTGCAATGATCAGTGGAAGTTCTGTAACTGCCTCTTTTACAAGGCTTTTAAAGACAGGGTTGTGACTTACCTATGAGTCATTGTAGGTAATAGTAGCTGCTGGAAAATATTATCTTTTAATACTATTGTGAATGACGAGGTAGCCTTGATGAGTTTTTATAGCTTCAATGAGTCACAGATGTTTTTTACTCTTTTCTTTGTTGTAGCACAAAATTGCACTATTTGTATCTTAAGCCATCAGCAGGAAGTTAAAAAAATGCTTCCAATCATTGTTAATAACAGGACACAACTCTCTGTAACCATTACATCAAGGATTATTTCAATATACTCTACATTCTTTGTAGCTTTAAAATTTAGTTTAGCATTTCTAATAATCCTATTTTAAAACACATTTCACAATAATAGTGTTGTGTTTTGAAATTTAAATATATTTCCTGCATGCTTATTTATCAAACATTAACATAATCAGATTGTCTTTATGGGAAGTCAAAGGAAGTTTAAATATTGTTTAATCATGTTCATTTGAATAATGAACTTAAACTATTAGCACAGCTCATGCTGTGGAACATTGCATCTTTGTAGGTATGTTCGCTGTAGTTGGTATTCTATGTGTCAGGATGTGGGTTCCAGTGAGAAGCATAAATGACAGGAACATATTTTTAGGGCACTAAATAGTACAGAGAAATTAGCAAGCAGTTTTACTTCCCATGGTTTTAACTGATAAAACTGAAACTGGTATTAGACTATTCAGCAATAGAAGTCTGGCAAAAAAACTAACTTGGGTAATTTCATAAAGAATGCAAACTGATTCTACTGTTCTATGTAAATCAGACTAGGTTGGAAATAGCAAACATTCCAGTTTCCAAAAGGCAATATATATAAAGTGCCCGTGGCAATATATACATTTGTAATAAGGACTAATCCATAATCTGATTTACATATTTAAAATATATAAGAGGCTAATAGCATGAGCAATGTTCAGCAAGACATAAAGCAGTTGGTGGGATTCAATGTGATTGGGCATTGGAGAAGGGACAGATACCTCGTAGCAAAATAGGACATATGAACATAAGATATATATAGTACAAAGCTGCTTTTAAGTTCTTCTATTTTGCATTCCAAAGTCATTCAAGAAAGACATTCTGATATCAATCTGAGTAAAGACTCAAACAGTCTAAGTGAAGGCTTCATTACTACTAATCAGGACCATCAAGGATTATAAGCATTAGGAATGTAGAAGCAGTTGTGTCTTGGTGAGAATGCTCAGTGGGAGGGCTGCCTCGCACTGATAGAATGGGAGGAGAGAACACTGACTATCTTTACTATCAGCCATCAATCTGTTATGAAACTAGGAATGTAACTTGACATTTTGTTATGGAACAAAATACTTGCACCAAATGTTTGCACTATCTATTTTCCTTGTCCCCTCAATTAGTCATGAAATTTACATATGGCAACAGCGCAAGCATAGGGCACCAAAGTGTTTATTTTCCTTCTTTGAGTAATATATCTGAGGGATACTGCTCAGTCCCAAATGTTTGCTGATTTCCAGAATTTGGGACTCAATGCCAATAGTGCCGTACGTATTTGTGGTCAATGACAATGTCACCAACATTTTGTTTTACCCTCTTTAAATAGAACATTAAATGGACATAGAGTTCTTTACAGCATATCTGATGACAAGTTTATTTAACCCTCCTAACTTGGTCTAAAAAGAGCACCATAATTCCCTACAATGCACAAGCAGATTTTAAAACATTCTTGGAGGAATCTAAGTATCTGGCAATTTGCTACTGATTTTTGAAAATGCATTTTATATGTCTAGACATCTAAGCTTTTTTGCTTTCTCTGTTGTATTTTTTTTCAGACATAATGCCTTGTGCTGTTCGAAAACACGCGCGTAGCGGTGTCACTGGGATTTTGGTAGAGTGCAAATTTAGCTGCATGAACATTTTGCCTACGTTAACTGAAAAAAACACCATGCTGTACAATTTAAAGATTTTGTAAAGATTTCCGGCCTCGGTCTGAACCTCAGAGGGCGACGCAAGATTCTAACCCAAAAGTAACTGCTGCTATTTCAGTGGATGAATGTTTGACAGTTTTGCATAACGTTCCTTCGTTCACTATTTTAACATTGGTGTTAATCAGGTAACGTTAAAAGGCTTAAAATCTTCACTAAAATAAGAACACGTCGAACATTCCATTTTCTTCATGTAACGCAATATCAGGAGTATAGATACAGGTGTAAATGGGAGTGGGAACACTCTGATGTGGTGAATTAAGCCTATCACATGTAGCTCAAGAACATTTTTTTCTATAGCATATTGCCATTAATAGGCTAAATACATTTAGTGACAGCACAGTGTATACATATATGTTTAATCTTCGTACGTGCATAGCTTATGCATGGATATGAACATTTACTTATGTGTATATGAGTAAAAACCTGCTATCTATATGTATTTCTATGTATAATTGTATTTCGATCTGTATTTACAGGGGATTCCACTATTCTGTTGCTGGATGAAAATTAATGTTATCAAGAGAATGGTCCCCTGATCAAACAGAGGAGATTGCAGGAATGTCAACTTCATTTGTAACGGCTCCATTTGGCCCAATCACCCGCCTTGGCAATGATGAATCACCGGCTGTATCCCTACCTTCGCCCGTTTGATCTCAGCTCAGCAAGACTTAAGTTTTGATCTGAAGAACTCCAGATCACTTGGGTCAGAGACAAATAGCAGAGCGCTGACCTGCACAGTGGTGGAATGAATAATTTAGGCCAAAGCGATGAAGGTACTTCTTGGTCATTCTCGGCCCATAACATCTCGCCCATTTATGCTACACCCTGACCAATGCTCTACGCTTTCCTGAATTCGTGTTACACAGGTTCAAGTGGTATTTGAATTAGTTTGGCTCTAACAGTTCTTATCTCTTGGGTGTATTGCCCGAGAATATCTTCCAGACAATAGTAAGGACTGTGTACATTGTTTTTATCATTAACAAATGTTTTTTTTAAAAGATATGATTTGTGGAATTAATTAAAATAGACTCCCTGACTACCAACAAATAAAATAAATGTGATGATAGTTATATATCAACATAATTGAATGTTATCACTTTAAGTACCAGATACAAGGGGGCACTGGAATGCTATCAACTTCATCGATGTTTAAAAGAGCTAAAAACATCCTGACAGCTCCAAAGTGATTAACCTTTACATGAAACTAGGCATGACATTCTAGGTAAGAGTTTCAAACAAAATGTCAGCTTTTATGAGATAAAGGTGTGAAGTAACAAACCCCAGCACTACAGCAACCTGAAGCTTTCCTGAATAAATGGCCCTTTCTTCTGTTGCCCAGTGCATCCATTCCCTTCCTCTGCTGGAATCCTTTCATGAATTTGATATAATGATACTAAAATGTGGAGGAAAGCTCATTACTGCTCCTGCTGTTTACAAGGCAGGATTTATGCTCAATAGACTGAACTTTGTGACATAAAATCACTAAATGCCTCGAACCACCAGCAATGCTTTCATTTGTGAAATTTATCACCCAGACAGTGCAAATACCTATCAATGTGTGGAGGTGTGGAAGGCCATATTAATTACAACCAACACATGTAGCCTGATAACCAGCCGTCTTTTAAAGAAGCTTCAATGAAAATGCACTGGAAAAAGTTAATTCACCGCAACCCTTTGGTCTTGCCTGGTATACAATATCACATCAATTCAATCCATTTAGCAAGGTCTAAACTCTCTAGAGAGGTAAATGAAGTCTAATGTTGTTGTTATTCCAGGTTCGCTGCTTCCACTCCCTCTGAGAGCTGCTCAGGCAAACAGCTGGGAGAGGCAACTACAAAGACCCCTACTCTCACACAGCCACTTTGTGTGGAAAGGGAAAGGTCTTTACCCGGGAATAAGTTATCAAGGCCTTGTTTGTCTAATGGGACATTCATGTCTAAGTAGAAAAGAAACATTTACTCAAAGAAAACATGCAGGAAAATTAGGCCCTATTTGTATTTGCTCAAAGTGTGAGCCCATTACATGCACAGAGTCAGATTTCCGCCAAAGCAATTTACTGCTAAAATGTAATCTGTAACCAAGATCTGACTTAAATTCTGCAATGTGCTGCACTTACTGGTGGAACTGAAATAGGTATTACCAAACAGTGCTGAATTATGCAGTGTTCAAACTATTACTAAGTCAAACAGACTGATGAATTTAAGTGAGCTCACTAAAGTAAAAAAAATAAAGTTGTGTGACTTAATCAGTTTTATGTGAAACCATAATCATAGAAGTTTGTGTAAATATTTTTGTCTTTAAAATTATTTCATATATAGTTTCTTTTCCAGTTTGTGTCAACATACAAGTTGTTTTCAGTTGTATTGTCTTCTCCAAATAGAAAGAATCACAGCTTACTCTACAACTGATTTCAATTCCCCATCAGAGAAGTATTTGGCAAACTGGCTATAGCAATTTTGAGTTTTGTGGCACCAGAATGCTGAGCCTGGGCTTATATACAGGGCAGTATCCACACATACACAGGACTGTATCCACACATACACAGGACTGTATCCACACATACACAGGACTGTATCCACACATACACAGGACAGTATCCACACATACACAGGACTGTATCCACACATACACAGGACTGTATCCACACATACACAGGACTGTATCCACACATACACAGGACAGTCTCCACACATACACAGGACAGTCTCCACATGTACACGGGGCAGTCTCCACACATACACAGGGCAGTCTTCACATAGACACAGGGCAGCCTGTGCACATGTACAGGGCAGTCTCCACATATACACAGGATAGTCTCCGCACATATACAGGAAAGTCTCCAAACATACACAGGACAGTCTCCACACATACACAGGAGTCTCCACATATACACAGGACAGTCTCTGCACATACACAGGGCAGTCTCCAAACATACACAGGACAGTCTCCACACATACACAGGACAGTCTCCACATATACACAGGGCAGTCTCCACACATACACAGGGCAGTCTCCACACATACACAGGACAGTCTCCACACATACACAGGACAGTCTTCACATATACACAGGGCAGTCTCCACACAGAGACACAGGACAGTCTTCACACATACACAGGGCAGCTTCACATAATCACAGGATGCAAATGTTTAACTAGCAGATGGGGAAAAAACTCTAAACATTTAAATTAAGAGCAGGTAGACAATGCTGGATTTGTACTCCATACCCTGTCAAATCGAAGAGACAAAATGTTGTCACACGAAAGTTTAACGTCGGTGCGCAAGTTTGAGTTTCACGCCATGTGAAGCGTGTGTAGTGCAAATTGCGTGCAAAAGGCCTAAAGTGGCTCCGAGATGAAACAATGAGATCTCCCTGATGGAGTCTCATACCACTTGACTCTCGCGTCAGGTCTCAGACTGACTTGGGATTCAGGCTGAAGTTACCCTGCGGTTGGAGTGTGAACATATCCTCACTGATTACATGGTATCTTGCTGGCTCACATGTTTACTATGCCCTCACTCCAATGAATTGCCGTTGTGTGTTTTTCTTCCAAAGAATTTCTCTTTTACGGGAGCTCTCAAAATAAGGATTCAGACCTGAGTCAAACTCTACTAGTTTGTTATGGGTTGGTGCACTCTGAAATACAATTGAATACAGGTTTTGCTGGTTCCACAATGAAATGGAATATTTTGAATGTTCCAGCAGCTCTCTCACTTGCACTGAGTTCCCGCACGGGGATATTATGAGCTCCCCAAGATTGGTGAAGTCTGGAAAGATTGCGATCAACATCAATTTGAAACATATCACAGATCAGTAAAATTTCCCCTAGGCCTCTTTCTGTCTATCCATCTATTTGTATTACTTTAAATGTACTTTTATCCTGACTACACCGGCACAGTTTATATGAACTGGTTGTAAAATTCACCTATTACGTATTTTTCGTCGATATAAATAATTTGGGGCCATTCGTCCATTTTCATCTGTCAAAAGCGAGGCGGAAAAGCCTCCTGATATAAATGAACTCCTGAAGCATCAACCGTTTCCCCGAAGCTCACCCCCACCACCCCCATTCTTTGCCATGCAGCAATGCAGATTACAGCTCGCCCCTTTTATTTTAGAAATACAACGGGAAGTTACCATCTGGCCAGAAAGCAAGGTTTCATTACCAATTAGATTTAAAAGAAAAATCAAAGGGTCGCATTACAAATCTTGCCCTATTTCAGCTGTTTGTTTTTCTTTCTAATAAATGGGTAAGTGGATACTGCATTAAAGGCTGGCTGGGGGCTCGATTCTACACCCAAACCACTAAATAGCCATAAATCTCTCTCACTCCCCGCGGTGATCCACTTGTGCGCAATGAAGAGGGATCCCTGTAGAATGCATAAGGCGCACATTGCTCAGAGAGACCCCTGCACAAAGCCATCTTATCGGGTTTAATTCCCCGAGGGTGGTGAAAAGCCTCAAAAAAAAAAGAAAATCAGATTCTAGAAAGAATTGTTTCTCCAATCGGAAAACCCTTGGCGAATCCGAGATAGGTTGCAAGTATCTTAAGATGCTCTTAATACATCTTTTAAAAAAAAAAGGTTTATTACCAGCGTCAGAGAGAAAAAAATGAACATTTTTCAAACTATGGAACTTAGGAATTAAGAGAAACTCAATTGCTGAACGTCTTAAGATTCACTGTAAGAATGAACTAGTGGCGCCTTATTGTTTAAAGGGCTTGTCAATGAAACGTGGCCAACGCCGGACAGCGAAGCACAGGCTGAGTGAGGAAAAGTGACCCTCTGGGGCTGAACTGGGACCATTACAGGAATCAGCAAGTACAGTGGGAGCTGCCGGCCAACAGAGCCAAGTCCTTTGGGGAAGTCAGGCAGCAGCAGACTGAGATCAGCGCATCTCAAGACAGATAAAGGACTCAGCCCTCAGCACTGACATCACCCTCCCTCCAACAGGCTGGGCGTCAAAAAGCCACCCAGTGATAAATACAGCGAGAGGACAGGGAGGGCCACTCCTCTGGCTCGGGTTTGCTCCCAGGCCCACTGTGTGTGTGTGTGTGTGAGAGAGAGAGAGAGAGAGAGAAAACACTCGTTGTTCAGTTGCTTGTATTTGCCTGAATATCTGCTTTTACACATGGCACTCCTCTGCCCGGCGAGCTGTGGTGAAGCCTCCACGTTTACTGTTTTCCCCTCTGAAGATGAGTCTCAAGGGGGAAAACCACCTGCTGACCTCATAATCATTTAAACGCCAAGTAAATAAGGGGCAAAGGGGGTGGGGGTGGGCGATGCGTCAAGGTGCAGGATACAGAAAAAGTAAAGGGTGGGGGGTGGGTGAGGGGGGTCACACATGGGGCTCACTTCTTCCCCACTTTGGAGAGCCTGGCTCTTGAATTGAACGCTGCGTTCACAGAGTGGATGCAGTTTGCGTTGGCAAGATCGGAGGCTGGTTCAGAAACAGGAGCCGATGCATCTTGTTGGTGGAGCCGAGTTTCCCCCCCCCTCCCCTCCCTCCCATTTAAATTCTCACTGTTCAAATTCAGCTTGAAAGAGCAAAGGACGCGGATCACAGCAAAAAACCTTATGCGCGTCCACATTGCACACAGTATCAGTAACCGGACAACAGGGCTAAATGAGGCAGCAGTTAGTCAGGTTGGTAACCTGTCCCCTCGCAGTGTCATTACTCCGCTTGCACTGGGAGTTAGTTAAAAATAAAGGGACACGAACCTTAGTGTGTTGGATTTCTAGGTTTGGCGTTGGCGACGGCAGAAGTTGGAGAGAAGCGATCAAGGCGGCCGGGTCTGCCTTCACCTCGCTGGGAAACTCGATCTCGCTGGAAGTCATCTTATCGATTTGTCGAGGCAGTCGGGATGTCGATTTTTTTTTTCTCTACTATTGCTGATCAGAGATTCTGACTTGTTGCCCTGCGCTGGGGCTTTGTATATAAGCAGGTGTCAGAATGTCTCTCTCTTATTGGGCATCAGTTGAGAAGGGGCTGGGCTGTCCTTTCTCAATGATATGCTCCAAAATAAGGTTACACAGTCGGACTGTTTGCTTTTCTAATGCAAGACTCACACACCATTGGATTCACTGCAGACTATCTATTTTTCTCCTATCTGATCGTCTCCAATACTTTATCACTCTCTGATCCCATCACCTATGAACGCAGCCAGACCTGCATTACGCCAAGTGCTTGTGGAGTTGAACAATTACAAGGGTGACCCGCACGGTTTAAATCCGTTGGGTTTTTAAGCACCACCCGAAATTCCGCCCTCCCCCCAACCCCCCCAAAAAAAGATCAATTATAAATAAAAACAGACAATGCTGGGTCTGGCAGCATCTCTGGTGAGAGAAAGAGAGAGACAGGGGGTGAACGCTTCGAGTCCCTATGACAAAATCAACTGTCCATCAGTTTGTGCGGCAGCCTAAGGCGACACTGTGGTGGAGTAGCGGGCGCTGGCTAACTTCATCCGCGGGGACAAAGCCACAAGGCGGAGATTTCACCCCATTTGCCCCTTCAGCCAGAACATGTTCTAAGCTTTCAGCTTGAAGCCCAGAGAGGAGAGGCGAGCACCCCTCCCATTGCTGCGCCGCGCTTTGCTGACCCCCACCCCACCCCCCAGTCTATTTCACTGTGTGTGAATAGAGCTGATATTTGGCGAGGGGTCACACCTCCCTCTCGATGAATTTGCTACCTTCCGTCGGGGAGTTGGAACAAATTCCGCCCTTTCACAGCCCATTCAACCCCTTTAATTCCGACTGTCCAAGTGACATTGCCTATCTCCCCACTTTGATTCTGTTTCCAGGACCATGTTTCCCCTTATCAGGAGCCCGAGTCTTAATTTTTTGTGTTAATCTTTTTCGTCATTTCATCTCTTGGAAGGACTTTGTGCACCATTTCCATCGGGACAGATAGCTGGACAGGAAAGACTAATTTGTGTTATCTCAGTGTTGCTTCATATATTATTGTCAAAAATGTCACCAAACTCACACAAGAAGCAGTTCTTAAAGGAAAAAGACGCCTAAACCGAGCAGATGGTTCAGTTATTTTCATTGCTGTACTCGGTTTAAATTAAAAAGAACAGAGTCAGGTCACACTTCACGGAGCAGAATAACGGTGTAAGTGGTGTATGTGTCGGAGTCCCCCCTCTCCCTCTCTCCCTCTCTCTCTCCCTATGAAACTGTCATTTAATCTGAACTGAAACCTGCCACAGACAATGGAAACAGGCGGCGCTCGGAAGCGGCCCCGAACTTTTCCCACAACCTCCAGACACTATCCGCCACTTTAACACAGCTGGGATTTCTTCTTGCCAATAAAAACGAAAAGTTTGAAGTACACAAAACAGCTTTTGCGGAACGGAGCGGGTCGAATTTGTCCAAAATAAACGCTCTTTTCACCAAAGGCAGACAGCAGCAACCTCCAGGCAAATGTTTTGGACTCTTACAGTCAGTAACATTTAACACTTCCAACCCTCTCAGCATCCCCTTACTGAAGGTCAATCTTCACCGTCATAAGTGTTGGCGGTGGGTCACTTTTCTCAACAGCTAAAGCCTGAGATTATCTCCTCGTCATATTTTGTTCATTACACTTCCAAATATATTTCCCACCCAACCTGACCGCTTAAGCTGAAAACCTGGTTTGTGTATTTCCAGCATTTTCTTCCCATGTCTACACAGTGTCGGAGGCACCATCCTTTGGATTAGATGCTGCCACCCCTCGATTCTCTACCCCGGTGCTTTAAATGGGGCATTTAAGGTTATCTGGCGCTATTTGAGGAGTGGAAGAGTTTTCCCCTTTGTACCTTGGCCAACATCCCCCCCTCCCCTCAATCAATAGCAACAGCAAAAAAAAAATGGTCCCCTTGCACCACTTTGCTATTTGTGGGATCTTCTTATCCACAAAATGGCCACTTGGTAAGGGGGGTGGGGTGGGGGGATTCGCCTGCATTAGACCAGCAAAGTAAACCATTGCAAGTGAAACCCCCTTTTTCCAGATTTCCAAGAATAAGGCGCCATAAAAACAGGACATCATTTTTGCTGTTATTGTGATTCTGTCATTCTTAGCAGCTCTGATTTAGTGTTAGGACCTATTTTCCGAGTCCTGCTGCAATAACGGTCCATGCTGTTCACACAGAAAACAGGGGCAGGATTTTCCACGTTTTCTGCGATTTTTGCACATGTTAACAGCGCCTTCAGTGCCTGCTGCTGAATCAATGCAATGTGTATTATTGATGGCGAAAGTCCTGAGACATACTTGGGCACTGAGGAAATGGCACATCTTTAAACGTTATGTTAGAACAATCACAACTATTTACAACTGAAATAACAGCCGCTAGTAGTGCCCCTGACTTTGCAGCCCTAGATTTACGTAAGAAGTCAAATGTTATCAAAGTGCAAGAAATTCCTCTAAGCTGGCCAGCTTTGTCATATGTGAATACGGTTACCTTCTCTTAAAAAAAAAAGCCTGTTTTCATACACCAGAGGTTTACATCAAAGAGCTTAATTCCCGAAGAGACTGACAGTGATTAATGTAATCAAAACATCTTACTCTCAAGTCATTAGTTTAAACACAGACAAACAAGAACCCACATACAGTTAACAAAGCAGAACACAGAAACCATGCCAGGCAATGGGAGTTAGGTTCCAATACTATCCACACACACTGTGAACTTTTGTTTGGGGGGGAAACGCCCAATGCAGTGAATTCACTGGCCTGCCACTTGTCTTTCCGCTGAGTTACCTACCTACATGTCCAACGTGAAAGTCAGTCCAATGGAACTCTGTTGTGTGGAATAGGTGGGAGGGCCACCCTATTTGGACTTAATGGCCGATTATTGTGTATGACAAGTAAAATTGAGACGTACTAACAAATACCATACAAAGCCTGTTTCTATTAACACCATAAGAATGTATGAAATAGAAGCTGGAGTAGACTAGACAGCCCCTCCAGCCTGCTGCATCATTCAATAAGATCATGGCTGATCTTCAGCTGAACTGCCTGATCTCCAGATCCCTTGATTCCCTTAGATTCCAAGAATTTTTCAATCTTAATCTTGAATGCACTCAAAGACTGAATATTCATGGCCATCTGAGATAGAGAATTCCAAAGATTTGCAACCCTCTGAGTGAAGAAATTTCTCATTTTCTCAATCCTCATCATGGGGCTTTGCTCCTCAGTTCTAGACTCTCCAGCCAGGGGAAACAGCCTCTCAGCCTTTACCCTGTCAAGCCCTCTCACAATATAATATGTTTCAATAAGATCATCTCCCATCCTTCTAAATTGCAGAGTATAGGCCCATTTCACTCAATCTCTTCTCACAGGACAACTGTCTCATCCCGCTAATCAATCTAATGAAGATTTGTTTCACTGCCTTGAAAA
Source organism: Cetorhinus maximus (assembly GCF_964194155.1). Classification (NCBI taxonomy): domain Eukaryota; kingdom Metazoa; phylum Chordata; class Chondrichthyes; order Lamniformes; family Cetorhinidae; genus Cetorhinus; species Cetorhinus maximus. The sequence continues at coordinate 20,460,393 of NC_135904.1, read as the reverse complement.
CAAGTATATCCTTCCTTAGATATGGAGACCAAGACTGCACACAGTATCCCACATGTGGTCTCAACAAAGCACTGTTTAATAGCAGCGAGGTTTCCTTACTCATACACCAAACTTCTTGCAATAAAAGTCAACATACCATTTTGGGTTCCTAATTGCCTACTACTGCACAGTAATTTTTTCTGTTGTGTGTGTGGGAACACCCAAATCCATTTGAACACCAAGATTTCATAATTTTAATTATAATTTTATAACAGTTCAAAAATATTCTGTTTTTCTTTTCTCCCCACTAAAGCGACTAACATCATATTTCCAATTTTATACTCCAAATGTCACCTTCTTTCTCGCTGTCTTTACCTGCCTGTATGTCTTTGCAGACTCCTTGTGTCTTCATAGCTGCCAACCTAGTTTTATAGGTCAGCAAACATTGGATACATTACACTGAATCCCTTAGTTTAGGTCATTAATATAGATTGTTAATAGCTGTGGCCCTAGCAATGATTCCTGCTGCATCCCTCTAGTAACAGCCTGCCCATTTGAAAATTACCCCTTTATTCCTACTCTCTATTTTCTGTCCTTTAACCAATTCTCCATCCATGCTAATCCCCAACGCCTTTATCTCATGTATCAGAGCTGCAGCGGTCCAAGAAGGTCACTCACCACCACCTTCTCAAGGGCAATTAGGGATGAGCAACAAATGCTGGCCTAGCCAGCAACGCTCACATCCCATGAAAGAATTAAAAAAATCCTTTTGCATGGCACCTTGTCAAATGCCTTTTGAAAATCCAAATATACTACATCCATTGGTTCTTCTTGATCTACCTGTTTATTACATTCTCAACCAACTCTATTAGATTAGTCAAGCACGATTTCCCTTTCATTAAACCATGTTGACCTTGCCTCATCATATTATGATTTTCTAGGTGCCCTGTTTTCATTTTCTTAATAATGGATTTCATCATTTTCCCCACAAATGATGTCAGGTTAACCTGCCCACAGTTCCCTGTTTTCTCTGTTGGCCCTTTCTTGGGTAGTGATGTTACATTTTGAAGCACCCTCACACGCTCTATGTGAGCAACTCCCTAGTGGGGCTGCCAGTTGCTGTCCACAGCTGGCTCTCTGATTGGACCTGCTGCCTCAGGGACCCACCACTGTCCTCAATTGGACAGCAGACCCAGAGATGACCAATTAGGAGGCAACCTTCTTGAAGATCATGCCCCCCTGCGGACTTGTGCGAGGTCGGGACCCGGAAATGGTCCCCACTCCTGAAAATATTCAATCAGCACAAGATTCTGCCCATTGCATGCAAATCGATTCTGGAGTTAATCACGGACAGGGCAGTATAATCGCAGCTCAAATGACATGTTTTTAACTGAGAAAACACCCAAAGCACAATATCGGCCTAGAAGCTACTGAAAGTCTATCAGTTAGCCACTAGACATTGTAATTGGGAAACCATAGCTATTCTGTCATCGCAGCAGTGGATTAGAATTGAAGACATTTCTGTGGAAACTCCAGTTTCATTAAATGAAAAAGAATGCATAAAATGTTATGTTGAATCAATGTCAAGTGCCTATTTGTGCCCAAAATGATCAACTGCTCAACAGCTAACTGTGGAAAAAAGCATAAGAGATGCTGAAATTAAAGTTCCTCTGATGGCTCAGTTGATCAAAAATTGATTCTGTAACATAAACTGATCCTACTCAGAATGAGCTTCATTTATGTCATTCACACAACTGTGCTTGTTCCTCAGATGATGTGACCCTTGCAACCTAACTGGAGGATTTATGGTAAGCATTGTCCCATTGGAAAGTTTAAACTATAGGGTTTGGCTGTAAAGATATACATACACCTTAGATGTTTTATTGTGCTTGAATTAATTGCAAGGGGTATTCCATCTGAAGTTGCAGTCTTTTGGGACTTTGCCACTTCGAATTTTTTGCAAGTAGTTAAAGTGAGTGATGTGTGAAGAGGGGATTAGTATGGAGATGTGGTTGAATGGGAAATAGTTTCGTTGAACCTCAGTGGATGATACTACATTCTGATCCATTAGAATCACCCGCTCTATCGCTTTTTCTTTGTGCTTTTTACAACATCAATGCTTTTGTTACTTTGAGATTTGCTACTTTCCCTTGGTCCAGTGTTCAGCAGCATTATCAATGATTTGCTTCCTTAGGTTTTCTTAATCCACTCTTTAAAACTAATATCATCACTCTCCTTGAAAAGCCCATCCCTGTTCCCTCCATCCATTTTAACAAGATCCCCTTCCTTTCCCCTCTATGGCCCTCGAACAGGGCCATTCACATCCAACCCTGTGCTCACTCTCCACTGCCTGTTTGAATCATTTCAGTTCAGTTTCTGCCTTCCCCAAACTAGCTAGACCAATAACCAATACTTTATCAAAAACAAAAGTACCTGGAAAAACTCAGCAGGTCTGACAGCATCTGCGGAGAGGAACACAATTAATGTTTCGAGTCCGTATGACCGAAATGTTAACTGTATTCCTCTCCGCAGATGCTGTCAGACCTGCTGAGTTTTTCCAGGTATTTTTGTTTTTGTTTTGGATTTCCAGCATCCGCAGTTTTTTGCTTTTAACCAATACTTTATGATTGCAAAGAGGGCATATTACCTCTCCTTGTGTTCCTCAACCTTTCCATGGTGTTCTATATGATCAACCATTCTATCCTTTCACCATCTCCACTTTGTGGTCTACCCTTGCGGCCTGGTTTCAATTCTATCTGTCCCAACACAAGCAGTACATTATCTGCAGTTGTCTTTTCCAAACCCACTCAGGTGAGCTATGATTTTCCACCCTTGGCCATTCCTAAGTTGTGATCACATGTTCTCAGTGACAAAGGATTGACTTCCATTGGTACACCAGTGACACCTTGCTTTACCTCTCCATCAGTGCCCTTAAGACCACTGTACTGAATGTCCATTCATTCTGCATCAAGGCATAGTTGAGCTAGAAGTTCTGTCAAATGTTAATCAATATTTTTTTGTTATTCATTCATGGGCTGTGGGCATCACTGGCTAGACCAGCATTTATTGTCCATCCCTAAATCCCTTGAGAAGGTGGTAGTGAGCTGCTTTCCTGAACCTCCACAGTCTCTGTGGTGTAGGTACACCTGCAGTGCTGTTAGGGAGGGACTTTCAGGATTTTGACTCAGCAACAGTGAAGGAATGGCAATATATTTCCAAGTCAGGATGGTGAGTGGCTTGGAGGGGGACTTCCAGATGGTGATGTTCCCATGCATCTGCTGCCCTTGCCCTTCTAGATGTTAGTAGTCATGGATTTGGAAGGTGCTCTCTAAGGGGCATTGGTGAATTCCTGCTGTATATCTTGTAGATGGTACACACTGCTGCCACTATTCATCGGTTGTGGAGGGAGTGAAGGTTTGTGGGTGGTGTGCCAATCGAATGGCTGCTTTGTCCTGGATGGTGTCAAGCTTCTTGAGTATTGTTGGAGTTGCATTCATCCAGGCAATTGGGGAGTATTCCATCACACTCCTGACTTATGCCTTGTAGATGGTGGACAGGCTTTGGGTAGTCAGGAAGTGACTTACTCACCACAGGATTCCTAGCCTCTGACCACAGTATTTGTATGGCTAGTCCAATTCAGTTTCTGGTCAATGGCAACCCCCAGGATGTAGTGGGGGATTCAGTGATGGCAATGCCATTGAACATCAAGGGGTGATGGCTAGATTCTCTCTTGTTGGAGATGGTCATTGCCTGGCACTTCTGTGGCACAAATGGTACTTGCCACTTGTCAGCCCAAGCCTGGACACTGTCCAGGTCTTGCTGCATTTGGGCATGGACTGCTTCAGTATCTGAGGAGTCGTGAATGGTGATGAACATTGTGTAATCATCAGCAAAAATCCCCACATCTGACCTTATGATGGAAGGGATGGCATTGATGAAGCAGCTGAAGATGGTTGCGCCGAGGACATTACCCTGAGGAATCCTGCAGTGATGTCCTGGAACTGAGATGACTGATCTCCAACAACCATAACCATCTTCCTTGGTGCTCGGTATGACTCCAAACAATAGAGGGTTTTCCCCCGATCTCCATTGACTCCAGTTTTGCTAGGGCTCCTTGATGCCACACTTGGTCAAATGCTGTCTTGATGTCAAGGGCAGTCACTCTCACCTCACCTTGGAATTTAAACTCTTTTGTCTATGTTTGAACCAAGGCTGTAATGAGGCCAGGAGCTGAGTGGCCCTGGCAGAACCAAAGCAGGGCGTCATTGGGAAGGTTATTGCTAAGCCAGTGCCACTTGATAGGACTGTTGATGCCCTCTTCCATTACTTTACTGGTGTTTGAGAGTAGACTGATGGGGCGGTAATTGGCCAGGTTGGATTAGTCCTGCTTTTTAAGTGCAGGACATACCTGGGCAATTTTCCACATGGGTAGATGCCAATTTTGAAGCTTTACTGGAACAGCTTGCCTAGGGGTGCAGCAATTCTGGAGCACAAGTCTTCAGTCCTATTAAGTTAAGTGAGACTGAAGCCAACCTGCTTGGCTTTCAGTAAAACTCTAAACTTTAGCCTCTGTTTTTATTCCCTGCCAGGCTGCTTGCTCATTGTTCTACCTATTCATCCTTGAGCTAAGCCTCAAACCCCATATTCTATCCATCATCAACGTTTAGGGTGACCAGATTTTCAAAAGTCAAAATGGGAACACATTGAAAAGCCTTGGGAAGGCAGGTTTTCATGGTGATTGACATGTTGGGTGGCCAATGGCAGGAGTTTGGGGGAAGGGCAGTTGAAAGTAGGAGGTCCTGTAATGACATCTCCTGGAATACCTCCAAAATCAAGTGCGAAGATATCATGGACTTCTTTGTCACTGAGACTAACATCACGCATGCCAGTTTCTTCGCTAGCCCAAGACCACTGGGCCTAACTTTTACCAAGGTCCTCCCGCCTCTTGCCCTAGCCCTGAACTTGAATTGCCCTCTAGTTTCTCATCTTTGTTCCCTCATACCCTCTCAGAGTTGATCTTGTCCATGAGACCTACCCCCTGCTCCCTTGATGTTTTCCCACTAAACGGCTGATCACCCAACTTCCCTTCCTGGCTCCCACATTAGCGGACATTGTTAATGGTTCGCTCTCCTCTGGTATTTTCCTCCTTCCTTCAAATCTGCTGCTATCATCCTATCCCTCAAAGAAAGCAACCCTTCACCCCTCTATCCTTATAAGCTATTTCCCCATCTCCATCCTCCATTTCCCCAACAAAGTCCTTGAACACATAGTCGCCTCCCAAATCCAGGAACTACATGTTTGAATCCCTCCAGTCGGTTTCCCTTCTTTTTATTCATTCACAGGATGTGGGCTTTTCCGGCTGGGCCAGCATTTATTGCCCATCCTTAATTGCCCTTGAGATGGTGGTGGTGAGCTGCCTTCTTGAACCTCTGCAGCTACACCCACAGTGCTGTTAGGGAGTTCCAGGATTTTGACCCAGTGACAGTGAATGACCAGTGATATATTTCCAAGTCAGGATGGTGAGTGACTTGGAGGGGAACTTCAAGATGGTGGTGTTCCCATCTATATGCTGCCCTTGTCCTTTTAGATGGCAGTGGTTGTGGGTTTGGAAGGTGCTGTCTAAGAGCCCTTGGTGAATTTTTGCAGTTCATCCTGTAGATGGTACGCACTGCTGCTACTGTGCATCGATGGTGGAGGGAATGAATATTTGTGGATGTGGTGCCAATCAAGTGGGTTGCTTTGTCTTGGATGGTGTCAAGCTTCTTGAGGTTGTGGGAGCAGCACTCATCCAGGCGTGTGGGGAGTATTCCATCACACTCCTGACTTATGCCTTGTAGATGGTGGACAGGCTTTGGGGAGTCAGGAGGTGAGTTACTCGTTACACTATTCCTAGCCTCTGAACTGCTCTTGTAGCCACAGTATTCATATGGTTAGCCCAGTTCAGTTTCTGGTCAATGGTAAGTAACCCTGAGGATGTTGATGGTGGAGGATTCAGTGATGGTAATGCCATTGAAAATCAAGAGGCGATGGTTGAATTCTCTCTTGTTGGAAATGGTCATTGCCTGACACTTGTGTCAGAATGCTACTTGCCACTTGTCAGCCCAAGCCTGGATATTGTCCAGGTCTTGCTGCATTTGGGCATGGACTGCTTGAGTATCTGAGGAGTTGCAAATGGTGCTGAACATTGTGCAATTGTTAGCGAACATCCCCACTTCTGACCTTATGTTGAAAGGAAGGTCATTGATGAAGCAGCTGAAGATGGTTGGGCCGAGGACATTACCTTGAGGAACCCCTGCAGTGGTGTCCTGGAACTGAGATGACTCACCTCCAACAACCACAACCATCTTCCTTTGTGCTAGGTTTGACTCCCACTAGTGGAGATTGTTCCCCCATGATTCCCATTGACTCCAGTTTTGCTAGGGCTCCTTATGCCACACTTGGTCAAATGTGGCTTTGATTTCAAGGGCAGTCACTCCCACCTCACCTCGGGAGTTCAGCTCTTTTGTCCATGTTTGAACCAAGGCTGTAATGAGGTCAGGAGCTGAGTGGCCCTGGTAGAACTCAAACTGGGCACCAGTGAGCAGGTTATTGCTAAGCAAGTGCCACTTGTTAGCACTGTTGATGACCCCTTTCAGTACTTTACTGATGACTGAGAGTAGACTGATGGGTGGTAATTGGCTGAGTTGGACTTGTCCTGCTTTTTGTGTACAGGACATGCCTGGGCAATTTTTCACTTAGCCAGGTAGATGCCGGTATTGTAGCTGTACTGGAACAGCTTGGCTAGGGGCGCAGCAAGTTCTGGAGCACAAGTCTTCAGCACTATTGCTGGAATATTGTCAGGGTCCATAGCCTTTGTAGTATCCAGTGCCTTCAGCCATTTCTTGATATCACGTGGAGTGAATCGAATTGGCTGAAGACTGGCATCTGTGACGCTGGGGACCTCCAGAGGAGGCCGAGATGAATCATCCACTTGGCACTCCTGGTTGAAGATTGTAGCAAATGCTTCAGCCTTATCTTTTGCACTGATGTGTGCGGGGCTCCTCCATCATTGAGCATGGGAATATTTGTGAGTTGTTTAATTGTCCACCACTATTCACGACTGGATGTGGCAGGACTGCAGAGCTTAGACCTGATCCATTGGCTGTGGGATTGCTTAGCTCTGTCCATCACTTGATGCTTATGCTGTTTGGCACGCAAATAGTCCTGTGTTAAAGCTTCACCAGGTTGATACCTCATTTTTAGGTATGCCTGGTGCTGCTCCTGGCATGCCCTCCATTGAACCAGTGTTGATCCCCTGGCTTGATGGTTATGGTAGAGTGGGGGATATGTTGTGCCATGAGGTTACTGATTGTGTTCGAGTACAATTCTGCTGCTGCTGATGGCCCACAGCACTGCATGGATGCCCAGTCTTGAGTTGCTAGATCTGTTCAAAATCTATCCCATTTAGCACAGTGGTAATGCCACACAACAAGATGGAAGGTATCCTCAATGTAAAGGTGGGACATCGTCTCCACAGTGACTGTGCAGTGGTCACTCCTACCGATACTGTCATGGCATCTGCGGCAGGTTGGTTGGTAGGTAAGGATGAGGTCAAGTATGTTTTTCCCTTTTGTTGGTTCCCTCACCACCTGCCACAGACCCAGTCTAGTAGCTGTGTCCTTTAGGACTCAGCCAGCTCAGTCAGTAGTGGTGCTACCAAGCCACTCTTGGTGATGGACATTGAAGCCCCCCACCCAGAGTACATCCTGTGCCCTTGCAACCCTCAGTGCTTCCTCCAAGTGATGTTCGACATGGAGGAGCACTCATTCATCAGCTGAGGGAGGGCATTTCCTTGCCCATGTTTGGTCTGATGGCATGAGACTTCATGAGGTCTGGAGTCGAGGGCAACTCCCTCCTGCATAGCACTATGGTTGTTGGGACAGGACATACCCAGGGATGGTGATGGTGGTGTCTGGGACAGATGTGTAAGATATGATTCCATGAGGATGACTATGTCAGGCTGTTGCTTGACTAGTCTGTGAGACAGCTCTCCCAATTTTGGCACTAGTCCCCAGGTGTTAGTAAGGAGGACTTTGTAGGGTTGACAGGGCTGAGTTTGCCATTGTCGTTTCCAGCGCCTAGGTCCACCCGGCTTCATTCCCTTTTTGTGACTTTGCAACAGTTTGACACAACTGAGAGGCCATTTAAGAGTCAACCACATTGCTGTGGGCCAGACCAGGTAAGAGTTTTACAACAATTGACAATGGTTTCACAGTCATCATTAGATTTTTAATTCCACATTTGTATTGAATTCAAATTCCACCATCTGCCATGGCAGGATTTGAACCCAGGCCCACAGAACATCACCTTGGGTCTCTGGGTTACTAGTCCAGCAACAATACCACTACACCAACTTGAGGTTATCTAAAGCTCTTCTGTCTATGTCGTAACTTGCATCAAATCCCATTCACACATCAATCCTGAGCGGACCTAAATAGCTCCTCGTTAAGCAACCCCTTAATTTTAAAATTCTCATCCTTGTTTTCAAATCCCTTCATGGCCTCTTTCCTCCCTATCTCTGTAGATTACTCCAGCCCTACGACCCTCTGAGATATCATTCAATTCTAGCTTCTTGCTCCAATCTTAATCGCTCCATCAATGGCAATGCTTTCAGCTGTCAAAGCTCTGAGCTCTGGAATTCCATCCCAAAACCTCTCCAGCTCTCTACCTCTCTTTCTGGCCCTTAAAACCTAGATTTTTGGCAAAGCATTTGATCACCTGCACTAAAATCTCCTCATGTGAGTCAGTGTCAAACTTTGTTTGTGCTTTGGGACATTTTACTATGTTAAAGGCACTGTAAAAATACAGTTGTGCCTGTTGTTGTTCATCACATCCATTCTTACCATCTGCAATACGCTTCTCAGTGACCTCCTGAGCTTTATCCTTGATAAATTCTAGCGCAACCAAAATGCTGTTGTACGCATCCTAATCTGCACTAAATTCTGCTCTTCTATTACTGCAGCCCTTGCTGACCTCCTCTGGATTTCTATCCGCCAGTGCACTAAATTCAAACTTCTCACACTCATTTACAAATGCATTTATGATCTTGCCCATCTTTGGCTCTGCAATCTCTTCCAATCTTATGCACCCACAAGCAATCCCTGCTCCTGACTCCATCCCCAGTATCTGCTTCTTCATTCACTGACCCTTCAGCAGCAAAACCTTCAGCATCCTGATTGCATGCTCTGGAACACTATTCACTTACTCTCCGTCCCCCCCAGTTAAAAACCTTCTCTAAATCTTTCTCTTTGTCACCTTCTTTAATTATTCTCCTATTGTCCTGTGAAGCACTTTGGAATTCTCTATTATAGTAAATATACTACATAAATGTGGGTATTTGTTGATTCATAAACTGGATGTAAATAATTCTAAAATAAATAGTGATGTATACTCTTTGCTTTTTCCTTTCCTAATTGTATATATGCTAGTCTTATTAAGGAATACTAGATAACTTCTACTAGTTGCTCATCTTTGAGAATTAGTTGGTATTAATTGTAACATATGCTGGTTATACATTTTGATGTTAATTGTGTTTTCCATCCTAAGAACACCATTTTTAGTTAATAATGTTGGATTTCTTTTCTTGAATATGACCAAGGTTCAACACATTTGGTGGTAGGAAGTGCAATTCTTTTTAGTCAACTATTGTCACATTTATCAATGTCTACAAAGTCATCAGCTGCGTCACATTAGCTAGAAATGGATTTTAAACTGATTGTATACAGCGTAAAGGAAATAGAGGATGACATTTATAGACAAATTAGAGAGGTGTATATTCGCAGCAGAGTTATAATTGTAGGAGATTTCAAATGTTCAAAAATAGACTAAGAAAACATGAGTGGTTTAAAAGGGGAGTTGTTTTGGCAGATGCTCAGGATCATCTCCTCAATCAATCTGTTGCTGTTCCAACAAAAAAATGAATGACTCCTTGACTTGCTTCTCACTAACAAAGAGGAACAGTGAGACAAACTGAAAGTAGCGGAGCAATCAGGAAGCAGTGATCACAACAGAATTAGCTTCAGTATAAGAATAGAAATGAATAAAAGAAAATTGATGATAAGGTTAATTGATTGAAAAAAAAACACAATTATGTATGGATTAAGGTTAAATGCCCAGGTTAAATGCTAAGAAAATTTGTCAAATAGAGCTGTAGATCAGCGATGGGAAATATTAGAGAGGAGAGGGAAAGGGAACAAACCAAAACGTTCCAGTAAGAAAAACAAAAGTGTATCAGAGATCAAGGGATTTCATGAACCAATAGGCACAATAGGGCACATTTTAAATACAAAATACAGGCATTTGACACTTAAAAGATGTGTAATGGAAATCAAAACCAGAGCAAATGTTAAGAATTTAGGAAGTCTAAAATGAAAAGAGGAAAAAGACTTAAAGGAAGGATAATATGGATGGAATAAAACAGTGGAGGGAAGGGTGATAAGCTTGGTGAGGAAAATACTATGATTAGGAAGGAGGTGATCGCCAAACGGGGAGTGATTACATTGGAGGCAGCGTTGGAAACGAAATGAAAAGCCCTGCTGTTTATGTGGAATTGTGATTAAGGAGAACAATGATGGATGCCTGGAAAATGAGTGAAAGAGTAGATGCTAAAGTGTTCACTCAGCCAGAGTCAGAAAAGCTGTTTTCCTCACTATAATTTATATCACCTTTTCTTATGAATTGCAGTCTGTTTTTCATAATCATCACTAAAGTTATTTCGACTGATAACTGCCCTCCATAACATGAGTAAGCTTTACAATATGGGAGCCTGTCTCTTCTTTCCACTGCTAATTTGTGCTGTTGGAACTCATGTTCCCCCTCCATACGATCCCCCCCTCCTCCACCCCAACTCCCATCATTGACTTTTACAGAAAGAAGCTTCAAAAATACTGCAGCTGCTGTTTATTGCCCTGTAGGGCTACATTGCATGACAGAATGACGGTTGCTTTACAATATTGTAATCATGGTACTCTGTTGTAAAACACAGTCATTCGATAGGGAGGCACAGTTTCATAAGATTTGTGGCTAGGATTTTTTTTAGTGTTGTCTTACGTAAAGATACTTGAAGTAAATTTCTCTAAATATAGCGAATATCTTTTCTATAATAACATCTCTTCTATAATTACATGAAGTGTAATAACAGCCAAAGGTTGGGAAGTAGCACTGATAAACGGCACTCATTCAAGTTTTTCATGCACAATTATTCCAGGGTCCAAGGTAGAGTACAAGCAAGCAATAATTGAAGGCTCTGTCAATAGTGATAGCATACGCTTGATGGTTTATGTCTCCATTGAGCTGTCACTGGAATGTTTTTCAAACCATTGTGAGTCTCCAAGCACCAGTTGTATTGTATAAAAAATGCCACAAGCACCACTTCTTTACTATAAAAAGGTTTGATTTTAATTGAATTTGTTACTTGATTTATTTAATGTTAAATATGTGACCCCACATAAAACTGACAGTTTTATGGAACTTTCTCTTTGACCTGACTCTTCATTCCAGAAATGTGCAAGACCACACTACATAATTGGTGCATTGCTACAGTCTCATTCTCTAGTCACTCTGCATCTGTAAATCTCACAGACAGTGTCTAAAATGAAATAAAAATGAAGTTGAGTTATAGTCCAATCATTTCTATGAAAATCAGATTCTACACATTGTCACACATTATAGGAATAGAAAACAAAATGCACATCAAACACCAGGCTTATAACAAAAGAAATCACTTGCATTGCAAGTCCTGGAACACACATCGGTAACACTTGTGTGCTGTACAGTTGGCGCCACTCTGTGGCTTATTTTGGATAAGTTATCAACCCTCACTGTGTGTCTTCTATATCAGCTAAAACAAGCAGTTGCCAGAGTAAAACAACCTCTAATTAATGTAACTATTATATTAAAGATTAGTAGAGACCATGGTAAGATTAGTATAGTCCAGAGTAACTATTTGGTTAGTCACCAACATAATGTGTGATCACGGTCACTGTTACTGTAATCAATACCTGAAATATTTACAACACATAAAACCTTGAGATAATTTTTCAGATAGCCAAATTTCCAAATCATAAACTAAGTACGATCCAGGCTTTCTGATCTTGTGTTACAAAGTAGCTTCTGCTACTGAAGCAGAATTAAGCTTACATATATACGGCATACACCAGTCTGAATGTAGCATTTGCTTAAGAGCATAGGGGATAGCCTGGGGTTGTACAGTTCCATTCGTATGCTGGCAAACCATTGCAGGTCGCCTGCTCACACAATTGATGTCAGCGCGTTGGTCCAGGGACAGTGAATACTCTTGTCCACAAATGAAAAAAGATTCATTTAAATTTGTAAAAACTTTTTTAAAAGAATCTTTAAAGATGTTACGAACTTTGATGAAAAACAGATCACTAATTACTGACCCAGCACATTCCGCCAGTCTGTCTGTTTTGTACAACAACTCAGGGTGTCTGAAATTATACTGGAGACTACCTACAGCAGAATGGGTGCAAAACCATCCACTAGAGCAGGCTACACTCTTGAGGATAAAATGTACTCAACAATCAGAACACCAATTTGACTCTGCAGGAGGTCTTGTGGCGCAGTGGATCGAACTTGATGGCCAAGGAAGGTGCATTCATAACGCGGCCAAACAGGTTGAGTATCAACACGCCAATGGAGGCGGTAAGAGCGGGAGAGATTCTTGGTCAGCCACATAATGGAAAGAACGTTGGAGTCTCTACCATCACTATCCATAGCTCCAGACGACAACATGCATGTAAAAGTGTTTGTTGCCACAACAATTCAGACTCCTTGGGGGGCCGTTTGGCTCAGTCGGCTGGACAGCGGCTCTGGATCAGATTGGTGCCAACAGCACAGGGCTTGCTCCTCGTTCCAGGTGGGGTGAATTTGTGGCCTGTCTCCTCGCCCTACCCATGGTGCAGGCCGTGGCTGTGGCTTGGAACTGCTTATAGGCAGAGAACTCAAGGAGAAGAATTTGATTCCCTGGCTAATTTTGCAGAAACTGCATGCACCATTGTGGAGGTGACAGTAAAACTGAATCCTCAATGGTTGACTGTGAAAGAAGAACTTGCATTTAAGAACAGTCAAAGCAGGAGGATGCCATTCTTCAATTCAATAAGGTTATGGCTGATCTGATTGTGACCTTAACTCCACTTTCCTGCCTACCCCCTCCCCGGAACTCTTGACAGTCAAAAATTTGGGTTGAATATATTCAATGATCCACCCTCCACTGCTCGCTGGGGAAGGGAATTCCAAACTCTAATAACCCTCTGAGAGAAGAAATTCCTCCTCATTCCCATCTTAAACGGGAGACTCCTTATCTTGAAACTGTGCCCCCTAGTTCTAGATTCCCCCATGAAAGGAAACGTCCTCTCAACGTCCATCCTGTCAACATATGAACATACGAATTAGGAGCAGGAGTAGGCCATTTGGCCCCTCGAGCCTGCTCCACCATTCAATAATGGTGGCTGATCTGATTATGGCCTCAACTCCATGTTCCTTCTTACCCTTTATATTGTTTGACTCCCTTGTCAATCAAGAATCTATCTAACTCAGCCTTAAAAATATCCAATGACCCTACCTCCACCATTCTCTGGGGAAGAGAATTCCACAGACTCATGACCTTCTGAGTGAAAAAAATTCTCCTTATCTCCATTTTAAATGGGAGACCCCACCTTTTTAAACTATTACCCTAGTTCTAATCTCTCCCACAAGCCCCCTCAAAATCTTATATGTTTCAATAAGATCACCTCTCATTCTTCTAAACTCCAATGAGTATAAGTCCAACCTACTCAACTGTTCCTGATAAGACAAACACCACATCCCAGGAATCATCCTAGTAAACCTTCTCTGAACTGCTTCCAATGAAAGTAAGTCCCTCCTTAAGTATGGTGACCAGAACAGCACACAGTACTCTAGGCGTGGTCTCACCAATGTCTTATACAGTTGCAGCAAGGCGTCCCTAATTTTATATTCCATACCACTTGCAAATAAAGGCCAACATTCCATTTGCCTTCCTAGTTACTTGCTGTACCTGCATGTTGACCTTTTGTGAGATTCATGTACAAGGACACCCAGATCCCTCTGTGCTGCAGCACTCTGTAGTCTCTCTCCTTTTAAATAATACTCTGCTTCTCTATTCTTCATGCCGAAGGGAAATCACGTTTAACCAATTTATTGGAGTTCTTTAAAGGAGCCACATGTGCTGTGGATAAAGGGGGACAAGTGGATGTACTATACTTAGATTTCCAGAAGGCATTTGATAAGGTGCCACATCAGAGGTTATTACGGAAAATAAAAGCTCATGGTGCAGGGGGTAACATATTATCATGGATAGAAGATTGGCTGGCTAACAGGAAACAGGGAGTAGGTATAAATGGGTCTTTTTCTGGTTGGCAGGATGTAACAAGTTGTGTGCCACAGGGATCAGTGCTGGGGCCTCAACTTTTTACAATTTATACAAATGACTTGGACAAAGGGACAGATGGTATGATTGCTAAATTTGCTGATGATGCAAAGATAAGTAGGAAAGTAAATTGTGAAGAGGACATAAGGAGGCTACAAAGGGACATAGTTAGGTTAAGCGAGTGGGCAAAGATCTGGCAAATGGAGTATAATGTGGGCAAATGTGAAATTGTCCATTTTGGCAGGAAGATTTTAAAAAGCATATTATCTAAATGGCGAGAGATTGCAGAGCTTTAAGATTCAGAGGGATCTGGGTATCCTAGTGGATGAATCACAAAAGACTAGTGTGCAGGTACAGCAGGTAATTAGGAAAGCTAATAGAATGTTAATATTTATTGTGAGGGGAATTGAATACAAAAGTAAGGAAGTTATGCTTCAGTTGTATGGGGCACTGGTGAAACTACATCTGGAGTATTGTGCACAGTGTTGGTCTCCTTATTTAAGGAAGGATGTAAACCCATTAGAAGCAATTCAGAGAAGGTTAACTAAACTAATACAAGGAATGGGCAGTTGGCTTTTGAGGAAAAGGTGGACAGATTAGGCTTGTATCCACTGGAGTTTAGAAGAGTAAGAGGTGACTTGATTGAAACCTTTAAGATCCTGAGGGGTCTTGACAGGGTGGATGTGGAGAGCATGTTTCCTCCTATGGGAGAAGCTAAAACTAGGGGTCACTGTTTAAAAATAAGGATTGCTCATGTAAGGCAGAGATGAGGAGAATTTTTTTCTCTCAGGGGGTAGTGAGTCTTTGGAACTCTCTTCCTCAAAAGGCAGTGGAAGTGGAGTCTTGATAAGCAAGAGGGTGAAAGGTTATTGGGGATTGGCAGGAGGCTACAATCAGATCAGCCATGATCTTATTGAATAGTGGAGCAGGCTCGAGGAGCTGAGTGGCCTCCTCCTGCTCCTAATTCATATGTTCATGAAGTGGACAACCTCACATCTTCCCACATTATACTCCCTCTGTTCAATGTTTGCCCACTCACCGAAACCATCTATTTCTCTTTGCAGGCTCTGTGGCCGGGGTCTTCCGGCCTCTCCGTGGCAGGGCCCACTGCCGGGGTGCGGCTGCCCAGCCAAAAGCCCATTGACTTTCGGCAGAACCGGACGACCTCTGTGGTGGGGGGGGGGCTGGAAAATCCCGTCCTTTGTATCCTCTTCACAACTTGTTTTCCTACCTAACTTCATATGGCCAGAAAGTTTTGATGCAAAGCAATCGTTTCCTTCATCCAAGTCAATAATATAGATCATAAATAGTTGTGGCCACAGCACTGATCACTGTAGGACTCCACTAGTTACAGATTGCCAACCTGAAACTGACCTATTTATCCTGACTCTGTTTCCTGTTAGTGAACCTGTCCTTTCTCCATGCCAATATATCACCCCCAAAACCGCAAACTCTTATCTTGTGCTGTAACCTTTTATGTGACACCTTATAAATATATCCTTTCATAAGCTCAAGACATCCCAAAGCAATTTACACCCAACAAAGTACTTTCAATGTGTAGTCACTGTACAGTGCAGTTGTGTGTACCATTCCTGTGGTGTATAATTTGAAGAAACTGCTTCCAAATATCAGATTTGTTTGTGTTTAAGCTTGTTTCTGATATAGCAAGAAAAACTGGGAAAATTTGCAGATCTACTAGGTTCCATGAAATCTGTATAATCTTCAGGCAGGATGCATAAAAATGAGACAGAGAATAACAGGGCACTTCTGGCTTTGAAACAGCACACATTATAAAAATTCAGACAGCGTTAAGTGATTTCAGTGCTGTACAGGTGCTAAGGTATTTGAAATGGTTATGTGCAGGCAAGGGGATTTAGCTACCATTCAGACAGGAACACTGGAAATCCCAGCGCACAACATTTTAACTTAATGCTGGTATTAGATGAGACAAATGTCAGCTTTCCCACATGCTGAGCACAAGGATAAGGGTCTGTACCTGCTTCATGAAGCCACTGGCAATCCTAGTGGTTCCCAGATAAACACCGACATAGTCCACTGCTCAATGCCATATAATTGGTTTGGCTCACTCAACAGAACTGATTTGTTTTCTGGTCAATCTGCTCAATACATTAGTGCAAGATCAACAAGCCTGCTCCGAAGCGGTTCAGAATATTGCCATTCAGATCTCTCTTGAATCCTTTGAAAGCTTTCCCATGGAGTTCTAGGGACAGAATCTAGTTCTATTGGAGCTGAGTTGGCCCATAGGCCCAAAGTAACTTGCAGTAAAGGGTACTTCTCATCTGGGTCCTCCCAAGTGTTCAGCAGTTGGCAATTTTAAAATCTACAAATAGAACAAAATAATTTAATATTAATGGACAGATCACATGACAATATATACGCCGATATAATATTTCTTATACAGTGCCTGTGGTCCATTTTGTTGCAATAGTAAATGGAATTGCCATGACAATAGAGCATTCCATAGACATACTTATAATTTATTTTACAGTTACAGTTTCCATCTAAAGGCTTAGTCAATTTTAGGCTTTACAATACAAGTTTGCACGTAATTGACCAGTAACGTTTTTCTATTGTTAAATCAAAGGACATTTATTTTCTGGCCTAGCTTTCCACTACCTTTCCTGATCAATGTGTCATCCCAATTCATTGGACACTGCCCCTTCTCACACGCTATCTGCTCTTCCTCCAATCTGCATCTGTTACAGATTCTGGAATGTTATCACATATCGTGCTCTCCTTCCTCAGGTGAGGTCCTTTATCAATATAATGTAGATAGTGAACTCAATTCTGCCATTTGCCGCAGGGAAAAAGCTTCTTTGCAAATGTTGCACTTGCTTCCTGTCTTACTTAAGAATAACGTTCTATTTTAAGAGGAATTTTTATTGCGTTGAATGCATGGCAGTTTGTACCAGTTATCAATATTAATGTAAAATACCTCAGCGTAAAATGGTATCATATGCATTTGTCTTTGAACTGATACATATAAACACCTTTGTCTGTGGCCTTTGATAAGGCCTTGTTCAAGTATGGTTTATAATCCCTGTTGACTGTTTAATGTAACCAGTTGAAATTTGCAGCATGCCCAAGTTAATGAAATTTGATCTTCAATTGATTGAGACTAAAATAAAACTCTTTTAAAATTGCTATGGTAGATTCCCCTCATGGCTCAGAGACAATGGGCCTTAGCCTCCGACTAGCGTTGGGAAGTGCTGGCCCGCAGAAATGAGAGGAAATAAACACCTGCTCTTGAAAATTACATTGCTACTCCCGGTCGCTGGAGCAGCTTGGGGCCTGCATCGAAAGGCTCTTTGCAGGTCCCAGTGAAGTGTAGACCACGTCCCCCTTTGCAGCTTTTGCTGCCATAAAGCAGGTCCGAAATCAGGAGGGGGGTGTCCAAGGTCGGGAGGTAGGGCCAGGGGTATGAGGGGGAGGGGGTCTGAGGTCGGTGGAGGCGGGGTGTCCAGGGTGGTCAGTGGTCCGGGTGTCCAAGGTCGGGGGATGGTGGTGGCGGTGGACCAAGGTCACAGGGAGGGGGGTTCCGAGGCTGAGGGAGGGGTGTGTTGGGGGGTTATGAGGTTGGAGGGGGTTCTGAGGTTGGGCGGGTGCCCGGGGTTGTGGGGTGGTCTGGGGTCTGGGGAAGTGGTGGTCCAGGGGTCAGAGGTTGGGGGGGGAGGCGAGGCCGGGGTGGGGGGGGGGTAGTCCGAGGTCATGGGGAGGATTGTGCAGGGGGAGGTCCGAGTCATGGGGTGGGGTCTGGGGTCGTGTGGGGCTCCAAGGGCATGGGGGGACTGGGGACATGGTGGGGTTCTGGGGTCGGGGTCCAGGGTTGGAGGGTGGTCCTAGGTTGAGGGCGTCCAGGGTCTGGGGGGGGTGGTCCGGAGGCAGGGGAGTGGTCTGGGGAAGGGGTGGGGGTCTGGGGTTGGGTGGGGGGTGTCATGGGGGAGTCCCATTGGCAGGGGAGTGAGGGGGAGGTGACATGGGTGGAGTCCTGTCGACAGGAGTCCCATCGGGGGGGCTGTTGGGAGTGTGGGGGTGTCCATGGGGTCAGTCTGGGCCTTTACAATAGTTACCCAGAAGATAGAAGAGGTTTTAATCCTTCCAACTTTTCCTGGGTGTAACACCGGTGGAACCATCCGAAGTTTGCGATTTAAACCACATTTTCAATGGTTCCCAGTGCAGCACAATTGTCCAGAGGAAGTGTGCACTTTCTGGGCAATTGCTGTGCAAACCCTTACCTGGGAACTTGCCAGCTGGATTCCCCAGTGCATCTTTGCGGCACCTCCCAAATCCAACATTGGAGAGCGCGGATACTACGGGCCATTGTGATATTGGAAGACAACAGATTCGATGTTTAACCTGTGTTTTGTTAGCAAATTTCATTCTGGCGAGGACAGAAGAATTGCCTCCCACTCCAGTCAGGCCTCACCAAGGACTGAGCAAGTGGTGGCAATAGTATTGTGTACAACCAGGTGAGGTGGGATCAAATGACTTCCCTATTCTCCCACTCCTCATTTGACTGTAACAGGGTTTGATTTGTTTTTAAGAATTTAGAGAGGATGTGCTTTGCGAATTCTGTAAATGTCCTACTATTTACGAGTCAAGGTTGTAGAGAATTACTCAAAACAGGTTTTCTTAGGTTAAACAGAGAATGAGTTAAGTTTATTGAAACTATTCCTGAACTTAAAGAAAAAGAAAAACGCAGAAAAACGGTCACACACATTTGTCTGGGCCCATGCACTTTCAAGTACAGATGGCAGAGTAAGAGGATAGGCTTATAAGGACTTTACAGTCCATGAAAGAAAAAATGGAGTACATGGTTAGCTGTTCCTTGATTGTTCTCAACACAGTGTTTCCACATTGCAGCCATTTAGCTTGGCTGTTCTCCTGGATGCAGTCTTACGGGCAGATTTCCACATTTTAAATGACCTCGGTTCAGGGTGATCACTTCTCAAACTGGGTGCAGTACTTACAGAGGGAGAGAAAGAGAAGACACGTGGCTCCAACAGCCCGTTTCAGCACAGCATCGTCCTTTTCCCTTCTTCCCCTCTCCTGCTTGACAGGGGTTCACTCGAAATGCCTTGGCGGTTGTATATTCCAGAGGGGGCTTCATTCGTTCACGTCTGCTGCAGTTATTGTTTCAGAGCAGGCAGTTGAATTTTGATGCCTCATCTCAGAAACATTTGCAAAGTCTCGGTGTGGCGTGGACAGTCAGGAGATGGGGGGTCTTTCACCCTCCGCAGGGGGTTGATGGTCTTCATTCCAACTGTGTGGAATGTGAAATTGTGATTTGTAGCACCTCAGCCTGCTCAGGCTGTTTCTTTTAAAAAAAAACCACAATTGTCCGCACAGAGTTCCAGCTTAAAATCCAGCCAGTGGGGAAAAAAAAGTCAGAAATCACAGGCAGGGTTTTTGGGTCGTTGGGAGGGCGCAGCGGACAGGCCCGGGAGCAGCCGGGACACGTTCCGAAGCCCACAGTTGGCCCCCGGCCGCCATTTTATGCCAGCTGGCCAATTATAACAGTCAACCAGCCTGAAAGGCGCGCGGAGAAGCTCTGCGCGGTCAGGGTGGGGGCGGGGGGGTGGGGGGGTAGGAGCGCGAGCGCATCGGTATGCGCATGCGCAGGGCGGGGAGCGCACACTGAAAGCTCCCTGAAGGCAAGGGACCTGCCACAGGGAAGATGAAGAATCTTAAAATCAAATATAAAGTTTTTGAAAATCGGAAAAAAACGTCCCCACACAGGAATCACTCACATGGAACATAATCATCATGAAAATTAAGTCAGAACATTATTTTTTTTTTAAAAAAAATGAATGTCAGAAACCTCATCCCGCCGGTGGGTGAGGTTCCCTAAAAAAATCCAAAGGCCACCTGGCCCATTCGCCCACCCGCCAACCGTAAGGGTTGGAGGGGCAGCGAAAAATAGCAGCTAATTAATACATTGACGGCCTTCCTAGGCCTCTTAATTGTTGGCGGGCGTGCTGTCGACTCTCGCGCACGCCCGCCGACGCTCGCCCGATGTCATCGTGCGTTATTTTACACCTGATCGGGTCGGGCGCATGCCCACCCGCGGGCATAAAACCCTACCCCATGTATTCAAAAAGCACAGCCTCATTGGCAATTGTTACAGCTGACTCCAGCAACTTCAGGGGCATCTAGGCCCGCTGTACTTGGAGGATTACAATCATAACCCTCCTCGGAATG
The DNA here is from genome assembly GCF_964194155.1 of Cetorhinus maximus. Taxonomy (NCBI): domain Eukaryota; kingdom Metazoa; phylum Chordata; class Chondrichthyes; order Lamniformes; family Cetorhinidae; genus Cetorhinus; species Cetorhinus maximus. Next base: position 20,439,746 of record NC_135904.1, on the reverse strand, counting down.
AGGGTCAGGGGAGTGGGGTAGGGCTGAGGAAGTGATAGAATGAGAAAGTGAAAAAGATAGGAAAGGGAATGAGAGAAGCAGGGCATTGAGAAAAAGCAGGAAAGAGAGACGAAATGATGAACAGACAAAAAGAGACCAAGACACGGCAGAAGAGAGTATAGGAATGAATGAAAGGAGGAGGAAGTAAGAAAGAATGCACTAAAAAGAATAAATGAGAGAAATGGATTCAGGGAATGAGAAGGAATTGTAACACAACAGCATGGAGCAAGGGAATGAGAGGCAAGCATAAAAGAAATAGATAATGATAGAACAAATTAAAGGAGAGAAAGAATATGGAGAACGAGAGACAAAGGAATTGTGAGAAATAGAATCAGAAATGATATAGATTGGAAGAGTGAGAGGAGAGAAAAGTTGAGAATAGAAGGTTCATGTGAGAAAAGAATATAAGGAGTGGAGAAGAAAGGGGACAGAGGCAATGAAATGGAAAAAAGAAATAATGAACAGAGAGAAATGGGAGATAGATTTAAAGAAAAATTCAGAAATGAATTATGCCAGAAGTCACCTTGATAGAAAGGTTTCACAATATCTTACATGCTCCACTTGCATTCATCACATGAATGTCGTTGAAGATATTTGTGGATAGTATTTCAATGTCATGACACAGTGCAATGCAGTGGTGGAGTGGGCAGATAGGCAGCAGATGAAGTTCAATGCGGAGGAGTGTGAGGTGATGCATTTTGCTAGGAAGAACATGAACAGACAATATGAAATAAGTGGTGAAATTTTGAAGGGGGTGCAGGAGCAGAAGGACCTGGGTGTATATGTGCATAGACCATTGAAGGTGGCAGGACAGGTGGAGAGAGCAGTTAATAAAACATACAGTATCCTGGGCTTTATCAATAGGGACACTGAGTACAAGAGCAAGGAAGTAATGCTGAGCTTATATAAGACACCAGTTAGACCTCAGCTGGAGTATTTTGTACAGTTCTGGGGAGAGAGTGCAGACCAGGTTTACAAGAATGGTTCCAGGGATGACGAACTTCAGTTATGAAGAAAGATTGGAGAGGTTGGGACTGCTCTCCTTGGAGAGGAGAGAGCTAAGAGGGGATTTGATAGAGGTGTTCAAAGTCATGAGGGGGCTGGATAGAGTAGATAAGGAGAAACTGTTCCCACTCGTAAAAGGATTGAGACTAAGAGGGCACGAATTTAAAGTGATTTGCAAAAGAAACAAATGTGATGTGAGAAAAAACCTTTTCACCCAGCGAGTGGTTCAAGTCTGGAGTGCACTGCCTGGAATTTTGGTGGAGAGAGGTTCAACTGAGGCATTCAAGAGGGCATTAGATGATTATTTGAATAGAAACAATGGGCAAGGGTAGGGGGAAAAGGCAGGAGAATGGCTCTAAATCATAATGCTCATTTGGAGAGCCAGTGCAGACACAATGGGCTGAATGGCCTCCTTCTGCACTGCAACAATTCTGTGATACATGATAAAAGGGGTGATTTTAAGTTTAGACGCATAATGATTTTTTTTCATTCATGGGATGTGGGTGTTGCTAGCTAGGCCAGCATTTATTGCCTATCCCTAATTGCCCTTGTTCAGAGGGCATTTTTAAGAGACAACCACACTGCTGTGGGTCTGGAGTCACATGTAGGCCAGACCAGGTGAGGACAGCAGATTTCCTTCCCTAAAGGACATTTGTGAACCAGATGCGTTTTTACGACAATGGACAATGGTTTCATCCAGCCGTCCATGCAACAGCACAAAAGGGTATAGTAGCCATGAGGCAAGAACCATTTCAGTCCCGGGAGTCTCCAATAGCAAGGGACCACTCAGCTACCTTGTACTTTCTGAGTACTGAGGTGGAACCTAGAGAAAATCCAAGGTTAAGGTCTCAAGCACAATCATCCCACACTGGCACCAGTGAGAAACATATTGGCAAGAAGAAGCAAGCATATATGCCTAATCATTACAACGGTGTTGTGCATACAGTCAAGTTGTCGTACATGTGGCCAAGTTTGGAAGTTGCATTCATCAGGTAGGATATATTCACCTCTGTCTAAAGATGTGGGTGTGTGCAGACTGGCAGGTAGGCATTTCACACAGTCTGATCTACCCGTTATTCCTTTATCAATCATCCACTGTTCTTCCAACATCTGTAAATGAGGGATTCCAAATTGAAAATTATTGGTGTCAGCATAGGTGCTTGGAGGGGGGGGTGGTGGGGGTAAAAATTAACACTTTACATGAAATGGAACAAAATCTCAAGAGAATCTATGTGTCTACAAAATTTTAAAAAGTATCAAATTGGCTTAGGACTGGTATCTGTGATGGTGGGGACCTCAGGAGGAGGCAGAGAAGGATCATTCACTCAACATTTTTGCTGAAGGTGGTTACAAACACTTCAGTCTTAGCTATTGCACTCACATGCTGGGCTCTGCCATCATTGAGTGTGGAGATGCCCATGGAGTTTCCTCTTCCTATTAGTTGCTTAATTGCCCACCCCCATTGGATGTGGCAGGACTGCAGATCTTTGATCTATTCATTTGGCTGTGGGATTGGTTTGGCTCAAAACTGGCTTCTGTGAAGCAGCATGGCCCATCAGCAGTTGGCAATGGGATTGCTTACCTCAGTCTATGCCATGCTGGTTCCTCTTTTAGCATGTTTGTGTTGTGGCTTTATCAGGTTGGCACCTGGTTTTTCAGGTATGTCTAGTGCTGCCTTCAGCATGCTCTTCTATAGTCTTCATTGTATCAGTGTTGATGGCTGATGGTGATGAAGTAAGAGATATACCAGGCCATAAGGTTACAAATTGTGGTGAAATATAATTCCTACTGTTGATGGACATGTTGCCTCATGCAGGCCAATTTTGAGCCACCAGATGTGCTTTTAATCCATTCCACTGGTGCCACACGTTCCCTGATACCAGTGACTATGGGAAGCTTGTTCCTGACTCTTGGAGACAGGTTCTTTCCTGGGCCAATGGAAATTGCATCAGAAAACAAAATGGAACTAAGCAACAATGGAAGTCCCACCCATTTTCACTCTCAGCTGTCTGATGTACACAAGAATAATCATCTGAGTGTGGAAAATTCAAGGTAACGTTTTGAACCATCTTTCCATAAGGTTCTGGACTAAACTTCACTGGGACTGAAAAGTTTAGACTACTCCTTCTTTCTGAACTAAGAGCGAAACTACTGAAAACATGTGTGACATTTCGGGCCTGAATTTCACTGTGTTGGGGGAATGGGTTTTGACTGGGTTACAATTGCGCCCAAATTTACGCCTCATTGTTGTTGCAGCTTTGTTTTTAAACCAAATGAAAACAAAGTTTAGAAATCCTTTCACACAATGAGGAAATTTACCCTCCCACTTTCACTCAAGAGATTGCTTCTGATACAATCGATGGAACTGTACGCACCACACTTGTTCAGGTTGTTGGGATATTTCTCAATAATCCATCTTCCAGCTCGGAGCAAAATATGAAGCCCCAATCTCCAGCATGTGAGAGAGGCTTAGCCCTCTAGAATTTGAATTACCCTCAGAATGTGCTCAGTTAGGCCACTTCCCGCCGTGAATTCCCTGAGTGTTGAAGGGACAAGTCAGACAGGGATCTAGTTTCAGTATCCAACCTGTGCTCCAAACTAACCCTTACAGTCAGGGAGTTCAGCAATTAATGTTAGGTTATGTTGGTTGAGGAGGGGAGTTGGGGGTGCGGCATTAACACATGGGAGTTGATCAGCTGCAATGCAATCCTTAAACTGACAGCCAGTCAGTTGGATGTATCTGTTCTCCAATGTCTCCAACAACCCTGCAGTTGTTATCAAAGTTCCCAAGTGCTCCCTTTTTCTATCGACAACCCCTCTCCAAAAATAGCGACTGCGAAAATAATCCGCTATGTTTAAATACAGCAAAGTGACCAGGAACTTTGTCTTTAGAAGTATTTAGATGAGCGCTTGAAACGCCATAACACACAGGGCCAAGTGCTAGAAACTCTTTCGAGTTATCAACAGTCACAGATTGCAACTCTTTCGAGTACAATCACAGTTCTTGGTTTCCGGGAGTGGGACATGAACCCACAGCCCTCTGATTCAAAGGCGAGGGTGCTGTGAACTGAGCCACAGCTGACACCTCTGCCAAGTGCTAGAAAATGGGATTAGAATCGATAGGTGTTGACACGGACACGATGGGCTGAACGGCCTGTTCCTGTGCTGTATAACTCTACGACTTTATGGCAGTTGAGTGTATTTCCAACCCAATATCTTCGATAAAGACTAAACTTGTAGGATTGACCTAATGGTTCCACGCTGCGCTAATGATTAACTTTCCTTGCTCAAATTTCGGGAAAGGTACAGATGCTCCTACATCTCTCCAAAGTCGATAACTTTCCGAGCGTTTCTCCACCTCTCTGCCTTTTGGGGAGCAGCAGGCGAGAGTGACGAGGGAAACGAGAAAAAATAAGTTTCCAGCCACTGCGAGGGCACTTGTGCAAATATTGATCTGATCTCGACGAGCGGTGGAACATCCTTATCAGCCTGTGCCCAGAGCTTGTTACCTGGAGTCGAAGTTCAGGGCGGTGAATTGTTAAAAAGGCACAGGTTGGGCTCAGTTCGCTTGCCAAGCGGAAAACCTCAAACAGCAGCAATGGAAACGCAGATTCAGAAGCACAGCCTGATAGACAAGTGCAAATTAAAGAATAGCTGGATAAAACAAGGGCTCGCCGAATTTCTGGGGACATTTGCATTGATTGTAAGTATTGGCAATGATGCATTTCCATGTCACGTCAGCAGAGAGTCAAAGGACCTCACAACCTTGTGCAGGGTGATAATAACACAGTCTTTGCTCCAGTTGTTATTTAAACGGTTAAGAAGTTCCCTGTTTACGGCTAAGTTTTATCCGAAATCCAGTCAAGTACAAATCAGAATGAAGCAAAGGCTGAGATTTGAAGGTGTTTTCAGTGCCCAGGATAATCGCTACCTTTCCAACGAAAAACAATCGGTAAAACAAAGCTTCGTACAGATCAATGTATATTACTGATTCTTTTTTGTTATCGGAAAGAATAGAGCCAATGTTGTTAACCCTGTTTATCCGCAGCACCATTCTATTCTAGGTGTAACGGAAGATTGCCCCGAACATCAAAAGGATCTGATATGAATATCGTTAGGTCGTTACAATTTGCTACCTCTGCGGGCTCCCCGGGAAATAGTCAGATAACGGGAGGGAAATTCAGGGGCAATTAACAAAAGAACGAAGTTGCATTTATATAGTGCCTTACACCCCATCAGGACGTCCCAAAGCGTTTCTGGGCCACAAAATTACTTTCGAAGTGTCAACCCTATTATTCTCATAGAATCCTATAGCACTGAGGTGGGGGCGGGGGGCTTTCGGTTCAGAGAGCCTTTATGCCCCTTTGAAAGAACTATCTAATTTGTCCCACTCCCTGATCTTTCTGCACACCACAGCACATTTTTCTTCTCAAATGTTTATCGAACGCTTTTTTGCAAGTTGCTATTGAATCTGCTTCCACCTCCATTTTGACAAGTGCATTCTAGGGCCTAACAACTCAGGTAACAGAGTTATCCTTATCTCCCCTCTTGTTCTTGTATAACCAACTTGGGGACAGTTTGGACTGAGAGAGCCATCAATGCAAGGAATTCCCTCAGGGAGTATCTGGCTCCACCACTGTAACCTTAGTAGAGACCACAATGACAGATGTCAAGGAGTTTTCCACCAAACATCCATTAAAATTATAACTGCGGAGAGCAAGGAAGCTGAAGAGAGTTCCCAGTGCAAAGCATCTGTTTGGATGGTGTTGGTTAAAGGGATAAATGTTGGCCTGGATATTGAGAGAACTCCCCTGCAATTCAAATAGGTCTTTGGGATTTTTACCTCCATCTGAACAACCAGCTGGACTTTGGCTTAAGTTCTTATCCAAAACACAGGGCTCCCAACAATATAGCTCTCAACCCCTTCCCTCCCCCACCCCACCTCCCCTCAGTACTTTACAGGAATAAATGTAATGGATGGAAATAAAAATATCCTTTGATTTCTAATTACTTTTTATTCAATTGAAGTTGTCTGGCTTGTTCTAAGGGTTCTCCACAATTAACACTTCAATGGTGCAATCACTGATATACTTGTGCTTAAAAAAAAAATTAAAGGTGAGATTCCTATACGCCCAATCCAAACAGATGCTGACTGATCCCCCGTTTTATTCCAAATTTATCCCAACAGTCAAGATGGAGTTAGCATGGAGCTTTGGGAAATGGCAATTCCCAGGATATGTCCCTCAGATAGAGACAATTTCGAATCAACCATTATTCGTGACATGACATTGTATGGTATTAATCTGGGTCACAGTCACCACACTTCAAAACGTTGGCTGTAATGTGGTTTGGGACATCCTGATGTCATGTAATTGTCTTTCTCTCTTATTCTCTTTCTTGTTCTATCTCTCATTTTTTCCTTCTTTCTCCCTTTTTCTTTCTTGTGCCCTTTTAATGGAGATGTTAACTCATTTGCTTTAAAGCCATTTTTCCTCCATTACAAATGGTAACCACATTCAGGTTAATATGTCAAGTATTCCAAATTTCATAATTTTGTACACATTCAGATTATTAAAGAGATTATGTTATGGTATCTTCCACGGAATATCTTTTAAACAATAAAATTGTAAACATTGCTCAAAATTCTGTATATTGCAGCTGTTTGGTTGTGGTTCATTTGCCCAAGCAGTACTGAGCAGAGGAGTAAGTGGCAACCTGCTGACTGTTTCCATTGGCTTTGCATTTGGAATCACCATAGCTGCTTATGCTACCATGGGAGTATCAGGTAGGTGCTGAGCATTATCCTAGATACAGTGAAAGAACTATTGGGTTTTAAATGCTGAAACAAAAGGTGGATATCTCGGGAAAGCTAAGCTTTCCTATTCCACTGTAGCGCCTCAACTGTTAGCATTCTTGAAGGTAACAGAGATAAAACTTTAATATTTGAATGTAGCCTTGGGAACACCGGACTGATATAATTCTCAGACTGCTAACAGATCCAAAAAAAACTCCTTGGCTAGCCTGCTTCTTATAAAATGTTCAGGTCATACATTAATACTTTAGTAACAAAACAAGTTAAATATCACGAGTAACTCAATGTATCATTAATTCTTTCCAAATAAAATTCTCACTTAAAAAATTAATTTTAAACAATTTGGCTAGTGTTTTTCCTGTCCCACATTGCCTTCATCATATTTGGCAGTATTTTGCACTTGTCTGTAGACTTTCCATGGGGTTAATTAGTTGTCAGTGGAACATCCACATGTCACGGCATCTGGGAGCCGTGTGAACAACTGGGTATCTCCTGAACCAATCAGATTCAATAATTGTTAATGAATAGCATAAGAATAGAAAACCAGGAGGTGCTAATTAGAATAGCCAATTCACTGTCAAATCAGGTATAGAAAGTGAAAGAGAGGGAAAGAAAAAAAATGGATTAAGAAAAAGATAAGACACAAAGAAATGTTTAAAAATATTTACTATTTTTAATTTTTTTAAACCTCCAACAATAATTCAAACTAGGAGGCATGAAACTCCATGCTTGTAAAGTTAATTTTCAATGCAACAGAGGTTGTTTTACAATAATTAAAACTTACCATGCTGTTAAAGGGTGCTTAGACTACAATGGAAAAGCCCTAACTTACTTTGGAAAGTTTAGCCCTTTTCTACGATGTCAGTACAAGAACTCCACACTGTTAAATTTGAACAGGGAGCCAAATGGTGAGATGCCATTTTCATGCAGATTATTGATAAATTTTAAATCTTGGACAGTGAGTTCTAAACTTTTGCATTAATTCCACCTGGGCACTTGTCAAAGTTGCTGTCTGATAGGCACAGAAATAATGCAGAGCACCGTTTGCGTCATTGGTACAATCACAACAAAATCCAGCTAAATACTTTAATAATTTTACATTATTTAATATAATCTGCCCAAATACTTATTCAAATCTTTTTTTGATCTAATAGAGGAGAAAATGCTCTCTCTGTTGCAATTGTGGCATCTCCCAAAGTCTCTATTCATGTTCACAGCCACAAGACAACCACTATCTTGAGGCCCATGTGCCGTATGTTCCAAAACATATAAACCTTCAAGGTAGAGTGAATGAGTTAATGCATCCCATCAATTACCTTGAGTCATATGAGAGAAATGATATACAAGGTACTCACTATTTTCTCATGAGTGCTCTGAAACATGGAGAAGCATCTGCAGACTGAATGTATTTTCAGGCTAAGCCAAAATTCAATTTTTATTTAAAACCTATAAATGTATATGGATGCAAAATAGAAACATAGAGCGGAATTGTCCCAGAATTGCACTAAGTGGGGTAGCGGGCTTGAAAATCAATGTTTTATCCACCAGCGCAATGGCGGGTTTTCGTGCCTTATCATCTGCTTCCTGCCTCATTAATTATGCAGCAACAGGAAACACGGTGTCTCGCCAGTGGGTGGCCTCCGAATCGCCTGCCATGCTCTTACCTCATCATTTCCTCACCCTGACTGCCATTTCTAAACTGCGGCCACGCTCATCGTTCTCAATATCTTGCAGCCCAGGACTGCTCCAGTGAAGACATGGCCTTGAAAGCCAAGAAGAGTTCAGTGTCCCTTCACTGGAATGCCTTTTGGAGGCCCGCCATGATATCCTCCACCCCCGCTCTGGCTGCAGGAGGTCCAGCAATCTCCCTGCTTCAGCTTGGGAGGCAGTGGCAGTGGTGGTCAGTGCCAACGCTGCACAGGAGAGGTTAGCCATCCGGTTCAGAAAGAGGATGAATGCTCTCATGTATGCCGCCAGGGTAAGGCAACCATTACATCACTCTAAACTCACACACTCACGAGACCATCACATATTCACTGGCATCTCACTCACTGCCAGCTCAAGGGACATCACCACTCACTCTCTCACACACGCCCTCACACACACCCTCACATATCCACCTGGCCTCATTCCTTTAGAGACTGCGTCCTCAGCTCTCACAATCTTGAGGCCACTTGCACAGGTCAACATGTGGCCCCACACGCACCCTGGGATACCCCCATCCCCCTACACCCCCTGCCCTGCAGCCTCTCCCCTTGCCTGAGGCCACTTGTCTCCCTCCCCCAAGCAAGCCCTAGCCCTGCAGCCGTTGAAAAGCCCCCCCTGCCTTAACGGCTGGTCTGGTAGGTAGCGACCTGCTCGTGAGCCCCCCTAAAAGTGATGTGGTGTTGCTTGCGAAGCCTGGCACTGATGACCGTGCGTGCTTCCCGAAGCAAGGTAGGCAAACAAGCCTTGAAGTCCCAAGCGAAGTGCAGCCCACCAGGTGCACTTCACTTATGTACAGTTGTGAAACAAGTCAGGCAGAATTTTCCACTCCTGTTGGCTACAGTCATGTTTGGCGGCATCAGTGGAAAATATGGCGAGAAGGCCAAAAATCAGCTTTGCGCCATCATGAAACTAATTTGTGATCAACTGCTCCGCCTGTCAATGGCGTGATTGCACACTGACATGTTTCACAACTGTACATAAGCAACGTGCACCATCACATGAAACTAATTTCGCCCATAGCATTGAGCTTTCACACACACTTAATCCATTCCCTGAAGCTAAAAAGTTTTTTTGGAATTATACATTATTTTTTCAAACTCCTTTAAATTGAACCTTGAACTAATTTTTCAGGTCCTTCAACCATAAATTTTCATTCCATTGCTATGACATAACTTTGGCTCGGCTAAGTGAAATTTTAAAAAGCTGCAATGATTAAATTTGGTTTAGGCAACTTCTGATGTGTCAACAACAAAAGCAGATCTACCACAGCTGGTTGGTTATTTTTGGGGGGAGGGGGAGAATATCCAAACATTTTCTTAAAGCCTAGATATCAATATTCATTCTTGCATTCTTGGTTGATGTGAAGTAAAACGCAACTCTCCTAGCGGTCTGATAAGCTGTGCGAAACTTGAGTCAAAGCCATTGGAATTTAACATCTGGACAGGTCCCTTGTCAACAAGCCTGCAAATATCTTTCAAATTAGATAGAACATCTAATCTATTAACACATCATGTCTCCTGCCAGAAATGTATACTTATTTGCCTACAGGCTCTCCAGCCAAAAGGGACAAAGGAAAATAGCAGAACAATAGTCAAGCACTTTATCTTTGTATTTTGAACAGCTCAGTACCATAAACTAATGAAACTTAATAGGAAAGTATATATCTATAACATTATGTAGACATTGTCACATAGTCCTTGCCTGCTTTCTACCTCTCCATGACTTCCAATCAATTTGGTGATGAGGGAAACTGGAAAAATTGGCCCATTATTGGCGAAAGCTGGCCCGAAAGTTTACTTCTATCAGCAAATCAAAAGCTTCAGGTATAAAGGAATGAGGAGGTCAATCTCATAAAATTGTATCAAATCCAGAAGAGTTGCCACTATCCAAGTAAACTTGTTCAATGAGTAGTGAGCATAGCCAAGTTAATAACTTCAACTAAAGTCATACTTGGGGAGAGAATGAGGTTGAAATGCCTCCACCTACTTGTTTGATTTGCAATGTGTTTTTGTGAGCTGGGCTATCAGCTTAATTTACCTTACCCAAATCTGGGTTTAGCACTGCCTAGAACTTGTAAGTGAGTCAAGTAACATTAAGATTAAGAGTGAATTTTTCATATTTGTCTAATCTCAGCAATTGCTATGGAGGCTCGTACTTCTGTGTCATGTAGAAAGGGCTGATTCTCAGAAACTCAGAAATATTTGGAAATATTTTTGTGATCACCTCTTAAAAATGGTGTATTTCTTAAGGTATTTTATGAAGAAAATAATCTCTTACAAGGAACTCAGAAATGTTCTTTAATGTTTTCCCAATGTCACTTAATCAGCAAAGCCAAGTGGAAATGCTAATTCTATTTATATTAAACATTGTACAGTAAGTAAATTATATTTGTTTGGTGAGGTATCAATTTTCCCACATCATTACAATTTTAACTATCCTGTCAAATAATTTTACATTTTGCAGACCAATCTCAGAGGAACATGATTGGGACTTTTAATGAATACATGAATATTTTGATAAAAACACACAAGGTTTTATCAGATATGAATTATGATATTTCCACGCCCGTTAGATAAGCTACACAATGTAAAACTTACAACATGGACAGTTGTGAGTCACCTATCACACATAAAAACACTGGTGAGGACAAGGTGATGCAATAGTTTAGCACACTGTCCATTCGCCTCTAGAGTTTATATCCAACCAGTAACAGTGTGATGAAAGTCTTCTCAATCTGCGCTTGAAGGCCTCTTAAGTGATTATCCAGTTCTTTAAAGATATAAACCCACAACACATAAACAACAGATTTGATTGGAGTTACTTTTATTTAACAACATGTTTTTGCAAAATAAATTAAAAATAATAAACACCCTTTGCTTACCTCTCTTTTATGGGTTGCCTTGCTTGATATAAATTAATTTTCATACTCCTTGTTCCATTCTTCTCACATTTCTTTTTTCACTATACATGTAGATCTTTGTTTATTTCCTTCCTGTCCCCACAGGAAGTTGGAGTTTGGTTTCTGACCAATCCCCATATTTGGGAATTGGTCAGAAGATCCTTGTCATACCAAGTTTCTCCTTGCCTGCTCCAAGCTTCCAAAACTGCTCTCCCATTGTATCTTCAAGATCTCCTCCCACCACTTCCATGATTTTGAAACTCCTTTTTCACTCCATGTACTTCTAAGATCTCTATTCCTACTATGTACTATGGTGAGATGGTGATATAGTGCTAATGTCACTGGGCTAGTAATCCAGAGGTCCAGTCTGATGCTCTGGGGACAAAGGTTTGAATCTTATCATAGCAGCTAATAAAATTTTAATTAATAAATCTGGAATTATAAAGCTAATCTCAGTAATGGTGAGTATAAAACTATCATTGATTTTTGTAAAAACCCATCTGTTTCACTAACGTCCTTTAGGGAATGAAATATGCCATCCTTACCCGGTCTGGCCTATGTTTGACTCTAGGTCCATAGAGTCAATGTGGTTGACTCCTAACTGCCCTCTGAAATGGCATGGTAAGCCACTCAGTTCAAGGGCAATTAGGGTTAGATGACAATGCTGGCCTTACCAGTGATGCCCACATCCCTTGAAAGATAAAAAATGTAGCAGAAGTTTACTTGACTTCTCACTGTCTCCTTGATGTTTCTTGCTGTTTTTGAAATTCCAGTTGGTACACTGTTAATGTATATTTCAGCAATCCAAGTTCAACAAAGGGTGGGTAACTGCATCTCAACTTCTGTAAAGAGTGTACCCAGTTATTGGGGTTGTTCGAAATAGGGTTTTACAGGCAGGCGTAGTGATAAGTGAAGCTTTGCTACTGAATGCTAATTGATGTATGCTCCTCAGAAAATGATTCAGCACCATTACCATAGGTTTCTTTTACCCAGTTAGCTGTTCGACTTTGCATTTGTTGTAATGTATCTGAATTGAATTGTATATACACCTGGGCATTCCCACAACAACACAAAAAGGGAGGAAGCATTAACCATCACTTAATGCACAATTAAACCCCATAAAATGAATTTGTACAAGTAACAGCACCTGCTAAAAAATCCCTTGAATATGCTAGAAATCCACAGTTAGAAGGATAAGGGTTAATAGATATTCTACTAAATAGATTACAAAGTGCTCGTTTGTTCTTTTATTTGATGCAAAACATGTTTTCTAAATAAATAGGTTGCATTTCAGTGAATCTGTCTGTTTGAAAGCTTCAAAAGTATAATATAGTCAATTGTTGGATCCATGTAATATATTACAATGAACCCAATGACTTGGATTAATGTTCCATGGAATCAAATGCATTTGTTTCAGAAATGTTCTTTAAGAGAACAAATGCTTACTGGTGTGTTTACTCAAAGGGTAAATGATGCTTTCTCTGATAATGTTCTATTAATAAGTTCAATAAGTTGAAATTCTTGACGTTTGTATGTTTTATGAACAGCCAACTCTTATACTTAGGGTTGACCATTTATCTTCAAGATATAGAACAGGTACAATCCACTCTATACATTAGTGCAAGCTCCAATATAAATCTGCAGTACTCTGGAGAGGGGTCACACAACGTTGATCAGTTAGAATACTATGATACAACAACAACCAAACTGCTTCCATGTTATCCATCTCCATTCCTAACAAATTTCTCTTCCTCCAGTGAGTTTACACTCACTGTTATGTTCTTTAACAATTGTAACTTTAACATTTGTAAAACATGCACCAGTAAGTGAGTATTTAACATAAAAATAAATGTAGCTGTGTTCACAGGATTTCCACACTTCCTGGCTTTCAGTGACATTCAGAAATGATTAGAGCTTCCCTTTCATTATTTATGAAACCCTCTGAGCCCATCAATGTGTTGCAGCTTCGAAGGCTTTGGACCTATGGTTCTCAAAACTTTACATCACTGGGCTTATCTTGTCTCATGTTTGGGTCTGTTGTAGATTAATTGGGGTAGATTCTTGACTTTGCAATAATGTAAACTGCGCAATAATAAATCATTAACCAGTTCTCCATCTCAGCCAAATTTTATTTCAATGGAAAATTGTGGAGCTAGTTAAAATAACATCAGGTTAACTCCAGCTTGTTCCATGGCAGCAAGTGACCCAGGCATTTTCACTGATCAATTCAAAGTACGTAAGAGAGCAATGGCTGATAGTTCTGATTGCATCTTGCCTGCATCCAAAGATTCTTGCTAATAGCTTCAAAAGAATACCAAACATGAGGCTTGGTTGTCTGGTTGGGCCAGTAGGGTTGCCATCTCATAAGATACCTCACGAACCAAACGATCCAAGTGTTATCATCAAGGTTGCAAATGTATGATTGCTTTTCTTGGACTTTTTACTGATTTTGAGGAAGTAATTTGCCAGCGACTATCATGACTCAAATATTTCCACCAAGGGAAGTTCTAGTGCTAATTGTTAAAATATACAGCAGAAATCAACTATAATTATTGATAATTGCCATCTTAATGACTGGATGTAAGTTTCTTTGCCTGCACAAGTTTCTTTATTTCACTTCTTACAAACACTAGCCAGCACGGTGTCATGTTGACAAGGGATAAAAAAGGAATGCATAAAAATATTGATAAAACAATTTAGAAAATTATAAACTGAATTCCTCAGCCCAAAACATTGAATCAAAGTAGTTTGAAAATAACTGCCACAAAAGTAAGCAAAATTTCCAAGATAGATTAAACACTTCAAGGCTTGATGTATCTTGGAGAAGAAGGTTATCTTAAGAGTTTCTAATACAGCACAACAATGTGCTGAAGGAGAAATTTCTAACATAAGAAGATCAGTGGCAGTTGCAATATTCCCTCTTGTGCACCATGTGAATGACGCATTTACTAACTTCAGTGATTTTGGTGTTCCACAGTTCTATAAAACTTACATTTAATTACTTCAGTTTGTGCAATATCAAATATTTTTGCTTAGCGGATAATGTTTTGGAATCATACTTCAATGTACATTCTTTTAATAATTTGTAAGTTTTCTTGGTCCATAATCAATTGCACTTATGTAAGGTGAAGATAATCAGCTGTTTGCTATGTCATATTGTCTTGTTGTCAATGAAATTGTGCACAATTCAGTGTGAGTTAAGAAAATGCGAAGTCATTTTTTTCCCTATATTTAATTGTTCCATGCTTTCACCTTTGGCAGCAGAACAACACAAGCCATTGGGACTTTGGAGAAGAAATTTTCACAAAACAGTGAATGGCTGAGGAAGGAATATTTACAATGAATATACGGACAGAAAATGAAAGCTAATGATTTGTATGGTGGTACCTTTCACAGGGCAGCACACATAAGAGGGAAACTTTAGGTAACTTTGCAGTCTTTGGGTATTTATCTTCCCCTCCCACACCCCCCACCTCACCCCCATCAACAGTTGCAGTGTCCACAAGAGGAAGACTTTTCCCCTTAACGTCATTGGCTAGAATAGATATCTGGTCGTCACAATATAGCTTCACACATGTGTATAGAAGCAGAAATACACTTCAAAACCACCCCTTTGTTCTGCACATTCCCCTATTTGAAGCTGCATAGGACTGGGTCAACTGGCTTTGATTAGTCAGAATGGCAGCCGGCCCCAGTTGCTGGGAGGAGCCACCGACTACTTCTGTATGAGAATTGTTGTCCCCTAGCCCCACCATGTCCACCTCACCACCACCCCCAAATAATGTAATAGACATTTGCAGATTCTCCAGAATACACAAGTTTATTCAATTACTCCAGTACCTTTTTTTCAAATTCATCCAGGGCATGTGGGCTTCGCTGGCTGGGCCAGCATTTATTTTCTATCCCTAATTGCCCTTGAGAAGGTGGTGGTGAGCTGCCTTCTTGAATGGCTGCGGTTCATGTAGTGTAGGTACACCCACAGTGCTGTTAGGAAGGGAATTCCAGGATTTTGACCATGCGACAGTGAAGGAATGACGATATATTTCCAAGTCAGAATGGTGAGTGACTTGAAGGGGAACTTCCAGGTGGTGGTATTCCCATCTATCTGCTGCCCTTGTCCTTCTAGCTGGTAATGGTCGTGGGTTTAGAAGGTGCTGTCTAAGGAGCCTTGGTGAATTCCTGCAGTGCATCTTGTAGATGGTACACACTGCTGCTACTGTACGTCGGTGGTGGAGGGGATGAATGTTTGTGGCTGTGGTTCCAATCAAGTGAGCTGCCTTGCCCTGGATGGTGTCAAGCTTCTTGAGTGTTGTGGGAGCTACGCTCATCCAGGCAAGTGGGGAGTATTCCATCACACTCCTGACTTGAACCTTGTAGATAGGGGACAGGCCTTGGGGAGTCAGGAGGTGAGTTACTCGTCGCGGGATTCCTAGTCTCTGGACCTGCTCTTGTAGTCACCATATTTATATGGCTAGTCCTGTTCAGTTTCTGGTCAATGGTAACCCCCAGGGTGTTGATAGTTGGAGATTCAGTGATGGTAATGTCATTAAACGTCGAGGAACAATGGTTAGATTCTCTCTTGTTGGAGATGGCCATTGCCTGGCACTTGTGTGATGCGAATGTTACTTGCCACTTTTTAGCCCAAGCCTGGATATGGTCCAGGTCTTGCTGCATTCGGACTTGAACTGCTTCGCTATCTGAGGAGTCACGAATGGTGCTGAACATTGTGCAATCATCAGCCAACATCCCCACTTCTGACCTTATGATAAAAGGAACCCTGCGGGTGAGTAACTCACCTCCTGATTCCTCAAAGCCTGTTCACCATTCCTCGGACATTGGATAGGATTGGGTAGAAGATTGCGTTGATAGAAAGTGGTGGTGATTTTTAGGTTTATACCCTCAGGTTTCTTTTCATGCACATCCACAAACACACTTTGCAATGAGGCTCTTTCCGTTTAACGTTGTGATTCCAAATCTGTGACAAAATGTGCTTCATAAATTGTTGACCATCACCAAAGAAGGCAAAGCTCATTGTTTCATTGGTAAATTTATATTGAAAATAATCCACAATATATTATATTATAAAAGCAATTCCATTTCCTCTACTTGTTGCAGATCGTGTAGCTCTTAAACCTGATTTTGACAGGTCTATATTTTGTCTTTGCAGAAGATGTTATGTTGTGGTGGATGATCCAATGAACTCATTGTTAAGTTGGATTTCCTTGTACCGTTTGTTAGTTCCTGAATTTTGACACTGCACAGAAAACTTTTGTACTCAAAAGATCGCATGGGTGGGTTACTCTAATTGGCAGGAACTTGCCCAAAACCCAGTTTTCAATTCACATACCAATTTTTCACTTTTCTTCTATTCATGGGATGTGGGCGTCGTGTCAAGATGAGCATCTGCTGCTTACCTTTAATTGCAAATGAGAAGATGGTGTTGAGCTGCCTTCCTAAATACAACTGGAGGGGCTTACCAGGTCATTTCAGAGTGCAGTTAAGAGTCAACCACATTTCTGTGGGTCTGGAGTCACATATTGGGTAGACTGGGTAAGGATAGTAGATTTCTATTCCTAGGACATTAGATAGAATTGGTAGAAGATTGCATTGTTAGAAAATGATGGAGATTTTATGACAACCTAGATATATGCCCTTTAGTTTTAATAGATGGAAAATTGTGTGGGGTTGTGGGTCTATGTCTGAATATCAGTTATACAAGTCTGTTGCATGAAGCTTTACATTGGGAGCATTTAATGTTAAAAGCTACACCTTTATGCAATGGCCCAAGATATTTGATTCAAACAGCCAGACATTGTTATGGGTTCAAAGATGAAAGATGTGCTGCTACATTTGGTGGATGAACAAAATCAGGCACTAAAACGATGGTGAGGTTGATCTCAATACCAAATCCCACCATGATAACATTCTGATACACATCCACCAGGAAACAAGCCTTAGATTACCACCAAAATACACGATTCTCAGACAGGTATCAAGGACTGGTAGGCTATTGAATTTGTTTCCAATATCAAATTCCATTCCACTTTCTTGAGAAGTGTTGAGTCGCTTAATTGAGAAACCTCTCTGCACAAATGAACATCAATGGTTGCATTTGTTGTAAAATCGTGTGACATCTAGCATCAATATCAAAAGTACTGTCAAAGTGCAGCAACTTATTCAACTGAGTCAAAACCAGGCCAATAAATTAAACTAAAATAAAAGCGGGAACTGCCAGAAATACACAGCTACTCAGGTAGCATCTGTGGAGAGATTTAAAATTAGCAACTGATCCAGCATCAACTGCTATTTGAAGAAGAGAGCTCCAAACGTGCCGACTCACAGGCTTGAAGCCCCGCTCAAATCTCTCAGCTGAGACTCCTAGGCTCAGTCTCCCACAGACTGTCCTAGAAATACAGGGCAAAAGGCGTCCCTCAAGGGAGCACACAGAGAGAATGGTGGAACTCTGTGCCACTAGCCCAGGACATTCTGGCAGCAATGATAAGCCCCATCGAGGTGTAGGCATGACTGATGTGACCAGTGACAGTGAAGGCACACCATCAGCCTGCTGGGAAGGTTGCACAAAGCACAAGGAAGAGGTCCTGGACTGGGACAAGTGCCTTTGTCTTGTGCAGGGACCAAGGTTTCATATCTGAGTGACACTAACACTGCTCATCAGAACAAGGAGCCATAGGCAAGGAGACTGTAATAAACTTGGAGAGTGCAGGACGGGATGCTTGTAAGAAATGGTAAACTTTATTAACAGACTTTAGAGGAGACTACATGCTTGTTTCAAGAACAAGGCTAAAAAAACTCCGGCCCTTCCCCACACTTAGAGCTGATTGGTCTATACAGTCACATGATCCCCATAACAGTAAGAAATGGTTTAATCTACAATCATTACATTCCTCCCCCTTTACTTTTGTGTTACCCTCTTATTCACAAAACATCTGAATCCATATTATATACAATTATGTACAGTTCATGCCATTATAAATTTGGTTTTTGAGGAGGTTTTTGGATTCGGGTAGAGTGATGCAACTCTACAGCTGGAGTTTCTTCCATTGGATCAACTTGAACAGGAACTCTAGCAGCAGGGACATCCCTAGGCAATGGCAGTTCAGAATTATTTACTTCAGCAGAGACATCAGGTATGTCTGTTCTATGTCGATCTGGCACCTCAGGTGTTGAAGTCTCAAGTTCGATTTCAGGTGGATTAACTGGTTGTTGGAGGGTTTCTTGACTTCTGAGATGGTCCACGTGTTTCCTAACAATCCTGTTTTCCACTTGATAAGGTAAAGCTCCTGTTTCAGAGACAATTGTACCAGGGACTCATCTTGATCCAGTTGCAAAATTTCATGCAAAAACCGTCTCTCCCACAGTAAACTCTCGACCATTACTGTGAGCGTCATGATTTACTTTCTGACTCCCCTGGTTTCTCTCCACCTTCCCCTCTAAATTAGGGAACACTAGACTCAATCTTGTACAAAGTCGGCGCTTCATCAACAATTCTGAAGGCGTTAAACCAGTGGTCGCACAAGCAGTTGAATGATAGCTGAACAGGAACCCTGAAATTCGTGTTTCTAATGTTCCCTCTGATAGTTTCTTCATGCCTGTTTTAATGTCAAGCCACTAGATGAGGGATGGTATGGCGCTGCTCTGACATGTTTAATCCCATTTAGGTTCACGAATCTTTGGAATTCAGTGCTAGTGAAAGCAGTACCGTTATCTGACGCAATAACTTCAGGTAAACCATGAACACTGAAACTCTGGTGCAGTTTTTCAATGGTTGCAGACCAAGTAGGTGATCTCACTTCAAACACTCCATCCATTTGGAATGTGCGTCCACCATCACCAGAAACATTATACCTAGAAATGGACCTACATAGCCTATATGTAGTCTAACACAGGGTCAACCAGGCCACTCCCAAGGATGTAGTGGAGCTGAAATGGTCAACCTCTGCTGTTGCTGGCGCTGGAGACAGTGTTTCACCATTTTTTCTATATCACTGTCTATACCTGGCCACCAGGTATAACTTCATGCGAGCGTCTTCATTTTTGAAATACCAGGATGCGCACTATGAAGTTCTTCCAATAATGGTTCTCTCCCTTGCACAGGGATAACTATTCTTGCTCCCCATAACAAGATACCATCTTGACAACTCATTTCAGATTTACGTACAAAGAATGGTTTCAATTCTTCAGGAACTTGTGCATTTGACCATCGTTGTAAAATTTGTTCACGGACTCTTACCAAAATTGGATCCAGAGTCATCCAATTCTTTATCTGGCTCGCTCAGACTGGTGAGGAGCCCAGGAAATTTAATGCAAGTGCTACACCTTGAGGGACTGGAACATGTCGGGCAAAGGGAAACGCCTCAGGGCATCTGTGTTTGCTATAGGCGCACTATATGGACAGTGCATAAAAATGTACTCATATGCTGACAAAATTAAAGTCCATCTTTGAATTCTAGCAGAAGCTATCGGTGGGATTGCCTTATCTTCACTAAACAATCCTAACAATGGTCTGTGTGCTGACACTAAGGTGAAGTGTCAATTGTGCAAATATTGATGAAACTTCTTTACTCCATACGATAGATAAACCCCCTTTTTCAATTTGTGATAACCTTTCTCGGCTGCAAGAAGGGTTCTGGATACATATCCTATCGGTCTTTCAGATCCATCCTCCATCTTGTGTGACAATACCACTCCCACTCCATAGGGGGATGCATCACAAGTGAGTATCAATTCCTTAGACTGGTCATAGTGCACTAGCAGACACGATGAATGTG
Organism: Cetorhinus maximus; assembly: GCF_964194155.1. NCBI lineage: Eukaryota > Metazoa > Chordata > Chondrichthyes > Lamniformes > Cetorhinidae > Cetorhinus > Cetorhinus maximus. The sequence goes on along the minus strand of NC_135904.1, from coordinate 20,419,495 downwards.
GAAGCTACTTAACTCTAGTGAAGGCTTCCTCGTGCTTTACCTTCCAGGACCATCTGTGGTTTTTCTTCAATAATCAGTGTATAGGGGCTAACACTGTAGATGGATTAGGCAAAAATCAACTGTAATAATCTACCATGTCAAAAATTGACTTGAACTCTGTGACATTGGTAGGAGAGGTTGCTTCCTTGATTGCCCTGACTTTCTCCTCTGATGGATGCAACCCTTGGACATCCACTCGATGACCCAGATATGCAACTTCCTCTGCTTGGAAGGTGCACTTTTCTTTTTTTAAACAAATGCCAGCCTCTAAAAGTCTCATCAGAACCTCTTCCAGGTTTGCCACATGCTCTGCCTCTGTGGACCCTATAATTAGGACATTGTCCAGGCACACGATAACTTGGGGAGTCCCTGTAGTAAGCTTTCCATAGTTCTCAGGAAAATCACACAGGTAGAGGACACCCCGAAGGGTAGGTGTGTATATCGGTACAGGTCCTTGTGCGTGTTTATGGTGACATATCTCATTGATGTGTTATCAAGCTTGAGCTGCTCATGTCCAGTTTAGTATAGGAAAATCCTGCTGCAAGTTTAGCGTACAGATCTTCAATCTTTGGGATTGGGTATTCGTTTAATTTCACAGCCTTGTTTACCATTAATTTATAATCCCCGCAGATACAAATAGTTTGATTTGGTTTTACACAGGGACTATGGATGCTGCCCATTCTGAAAATTGGACTGGCTGCATTATTCCTAATTTTTCCAAAGGACAAAATTCAGTGTCAACCTTTTCTCTCAGAGTGAAAGGCACAGGTTTTGCCTTAATAAAACCGGGGTGTTATTTCAGAGTCCACATATGAGTTGAGGGCACAAATTAACACATGGAAGTATGATGTAATTGCTGTCACAGAGACATGGTTGAGAGAGGGGCAGGATTGGCAGCTCAATATTCCAGGATATAGGGTCTTCAGGCGAGACAGGGAAGGGGGTAAAAGAGGAGAGGGTATCGCAATATTGATCAAGGAATCAAATACAGCAGTAAGGAGAGATGACATCTTAGAAGGTTCCTCAAATGAAGTCATATGGGTAGAACTTAAAAACAAAAAAGGAGCAATCACATTGCTGGGAGTGTACTATAGGCCTCCAAACAGTCAGAGAGAAATAGAAGAGCAGATATGTGAGCAAATTTCAGAGAAGTGTAAAAATAATAGAGTAGTAATAGTGGGGAATTTCAACTTCCCCAGCATTAACTGGGCTAGTCATAGTGTGATAGGCTTAGAGGGAGCAGAATTCTTAAAATGCATCCAGGAGAGCTTTTTAAGCCAGTACGTGGAAAGTCCTACAAGAAAGGGGATAGTCTTGGACTTAATTTTAGGGAATGAAGCCAGGCAAGTGGTAGAGGCATCAGTGGGAGAGCATTTTGCAGATAGTGATCATAGCTCCTTTAGATTCAAGGTTGTTATGGAAAAGGACAAGGATGGGCCAGAAATCAGAGTTCTAAATTGGGGGAAGGCCGATTTTAATAAGATCAGATATGATTTGGCCAGAGTGGACTGGGAGCAGCTACTTTTAGATAAATCTGCGTCAGAGCAGTGGGACTCATTCAAGAAGGAAATAGGGAGAGTACAGGGCCAACATATTCCAGTAAAGGTAAAGGGCGGGATCAACAAATCCAGGGAACCCTGGATGTCAAGGGATATACAGGATTGAATAAAGAGAAAAAGGGAGGCTTATGGCAGATACTGAGGGCTCAAAGCAATGGAAGCCCTGGAGGAGTATAGAATGTGTAGGGAGGAACTTAAAAAGGAAATTAAGAGAGCAAAAAGGGGGCATGAAAAAACATTGGCAGGTAAAATAAAGGAAAATCCAAAGTTATTTTACAAGTACATTAAGAGTAAGAGGATAACGAGGGAAAGAGTAGGGCCCATTAAGGACCATAGTAGTAATTTGTGTGTGGAGACGTAGGTATGGTTCTAAATGAATACTTTGTGTCGGTGTTCACAAGTGAGAGGGACGACGTGGGTATGGAAATCAGGCAGAAGGACTGTGATATAATTAAAGAAATTAGCATAGAAAGGGAGGAGGTTCTAAGTGGTCTGGCAGGCTTTAAAGTAGATAAATCTCCAGGCCCGGATGAAATGTATCGGAGGTTGTTGAGTGAAACAAGGGAGGAGATAGATGGGGTGCTGGCAATAATTTTCAATACCTCCCTGGCCACAGGAGAGGTGCCAGAGGACTGGAGCACAGTCAATGTGGTATCGTTATGCAATAAGGGAGGAAGGGATAAGATAGGGCCAGTCAGTCTAACCTCAGTGGTGGGGAAACTATTGGAAGCAATTCTGAGGGACAGAATTAATCCACTTGGAGAGGCAGGGACTGATCAAGGACAGTCAGCATGGTTTTGTTAAGGGGAGGTCATGTCTGACCAATTTGATTGAATTTTTCGAAGAGGTGACCAGGTGTGTAGATGAGGGCAATGCATTTGATGTAGTCTACTTGGACTTCAGCAAGGCTTTTGATAAGGTCCTGCATGGGAGACTGATAACGAAGGTAAGAGCCCATGGGATCCAAGGCAATTTGGCAAATTCGATCCAGAATTGGCTGAATGGCAGGAAGCAGAGGGTGATGGTCGAGGGGTGTTTTTGTGACTGGATGCCTGTGTCCAGTGGGGTTCCACAGGGATCGGTGTTGGGTCCCTTGCTGTTCGTGGTATATATAAACAATTTAGACTTGAATGTAGGAGGGTTGATCAGTAAGTTTGTGGATGACACGAAAATTGATGGGGTGGTAAATAGTGAGGAGGATAGCCTTAGATTACAGGAGGATATAGACGGGCTGGTCAGATGAGCTGCTCAGTGGCAAATGGAATTTAATCCGGATAAGTGTGAGGTGATGCACTTGGGCAGGACAAACAAGGCACGGGAATACACGATGAATGGTAAGACCCTGGGAAGTACCGAGGATCAGAGGGACATTGGTGTACATGTCCACCGGTCCCTTAAGGTAGCAGGACAGGTAGATAAGGTGGTTAAGAAGGCATATGGGATACTTGCCTTTGTTAGCTGAGGTAAAGAATATAAGAGCAGGGAGGTTATGCTGGAACTGTATAAAACGCTGGCTAGGCCACAGCTAGAGTATTGCGGGCAGTTCTGGAATCCGCATTATAGGAAGGATGTGAATGCACTAGAGAGAGTGCAGAGGAGATTTACCAGGATGTTGCCTGGGCTGGAGAGTTTTAGTTATGAGGAGAGATTGGATAGGCTGGGGTTATTTTTCCTGGAGCAGAGGAGATTGAGGGGGGGCATGATTGAGGCGTATAAAATAATGAAAGGCATAGATAGGGTAGACATGAAGGAACTTTTCCCCTTGGTGGAGGGATCAATAACCAGGGGGCATAGATTTAAGGTAAGGGGCAGGAGGTTTAGAGGGGATATGAGGAAGAATCTTTTCACCCAGAGGGTGGTGGGAATCTGGAACTCACTGCCTGAAAGGGTGGTAGAGGCAGAAACCCTCAGAACATTTAAGAAGTATTTGGATGTGCACTTGCGATGCCAGGGCATACAAGGCTATCGGCCTAGTGCTGGAAACTGGGATTAGAATAGTTAGGTACTTGTTTGATTGGTGCAGACTCGATGGTCCAAAGGGCCTTTTTCTGTGCTATAGACCTCTATGACTCTATATATTTTATCTTGCAGGCCTTTGATTTTCCCCAACTCATCTCGGAATACTCTGTCATATATTTTCGGCAACTCTGGAATTCCTCCTGTCTTGACCTGAAAAATTTCTGACCAGTTTAATTTGATTTCTTTCAACCAATCACGGCCCAGAAGGCTAGGCCCTTCTCCAGTTACAACCATTATTGGCAGCTGAGCTGTCTGTTGCCTGTATGATACAGGTACAGAGGTGATGCCTTTCACCTGTATTGCTTCTCCTGTATATGGTTTTAACTGAGCAGCGGTTTTCTCCAAGCTCAGTGGCTGAGTACCTTCTCTGACGTATTAAAAGATGTCCCCCCCCCCCCCCCCACCCCCCGACCACTGTGGTTGATGCTCCTGTGTCCGCCTCCATGAGCAAAGGCTTTCCATTTACTTGATGCGTAACAGTGATTGGTTCAGTTTTCCTGGCCTTCAGATTGTGTAGGGAATAACTGTCAGCCTCAGTAACTTCTGACTCACCTATATTGTGCACTTCATTTAACTTGACCTGCTGTCTGAATGGCTGCCTCGATCAAGTCCTGCACTTTTTAACAACATAACAACATGCCCTTTTTCGTGGCAGTGGTGGCATTCTGCCTCTCTAAATCTGCAGACGTCGGATGCATGATTTCCCACCCACGATGGTAACACTATAACCTCTGGGTTACCGATGAGCTGCCACTGGTGTTTCATGAATTCTGTTAATAAAGTTACAAGAAACACGCCCTGCGCTCTCCAAGTCACCAACTGGTGACGAGGATAAAACAAAGCGCAGACGCAGCACCTCACCCCGCGACTGTGAGTATTTTCATTTTAAGGGAAGAAAAGAGATGCACTCACCAGCAATACCTCACGCTGACAGGATTGACCCCTGCAGTGGGGACCATGTCCTGCTTCGCGGTTGCCTCAGGTTCCGGTCGCGGTAGGTTCCCACCCCGGCTGCAAAATGGCGCCATGTTCCACACGCTGCAGAGCCTGCGAGTCCCTCTCAGCGGTCTCCATTGCTAGCGCTATCTCCGTGGCGCACTTCAGGTCTGTCTCAACTTCTGCAAGCGAACGGCGCTGGATGGCGTCATCGTTTATGCTGCAAACTAAACGATCCCACAGCATGTCATTTAACGTATCACCGCAGTCACAGTGCTCCATTACCTGCTTTAACTTCGCGATGTACGTTGCAATCAACTCTCCGGGGGTCAGTACTCAAGAATTAAACTTAAATCTTGGCATGGTCACTGGGGTGGGGTTAGGCTGAAAATGTCCTTTCACAAGGGCAACTAGCTGGAAGAAGGATCTGGAATTTGGCGAGGTCGGAGCTGTCAAGCTATGGATTAGGTTGTTGGGCTTTACTCCCGCAGACACTAGCTTTCTTTCTCTCCTCCACTGTGATTTCGTTGGCTACAAAGTAGAATCCTAATCGCTCAATGTATTGACTCCAGTCCTGGGCGGATGAGTACGGGTCAATCCTGCCAAAGTGAGGTATTGCTGGTGAGTGCACTTCTTTTCTTCCCTTAAAATGAAAATACTCACAGTCGTGAGGTGAGATGTTGCGTCAAGGCTTTTTTTTATCCTTGTTGCCAGTTGTAATAAACTTGGAGAGTGCAGGGCGTGTTTCTTGTCACTTTATTAACTAGAATTCAGAGGAGACTACATGCTCATTCCAAGAACAAGGCTGTAAAATCTCCGCCCCTAAGATTCCCCGCACGTAGGGCTGATTGGTCTATACAGTCACGTGACCCTCATAACATGGTTTAACTTCCAATCATTACAGAGATGTTCTTGGGAGTTTAATAACAAAGTGAACATTATGTTCAAGTGAGTAACACCCATGCCCAGGTCACGCAACTACATCTTTTTAACCTTTCTAAGCCTGCTGCTACGTCTCAGTGCTCCCCCGACATCCACAGTGGAGGTGGAATTTGCCTGCTGACTGCTACACTCTGTTTGCGATGAACTTGACCGGCGTCCTCTGGAGGATTGAGACCTGGAGGGCCCCGGCCTGCTTTCGAAGTCCTGCTGTATTGCGGTGACACCCTCCTCAGCCTGTGGAGCTGGATTGGCTGGGGTCACAGGAAGAGGGATTCGGATGGACTGGACACTCCGGTGTCACCTGGGTGGATGGCCCTGGTGTGTCGAGCTGCTGGTGCTGCTCCCTATGGATGCCTGAGGGCCCCTGGCTGACTCCTTGAGGAGAAGGTGAAGCTGCAGTGAGATCAAACTCCCTCGCACCCCTCTTGAGTTGACACTGTTGGAGGCGATGGAGTTCAGACCATGCAGCGGTGTAGAACCAAGGTCTCCATGACAGCTACCATCCTACCAGTTTTGACCTCGGTTAAGGCCATTAAAGTTATCATTGAAAGACATTTTACGCTGACCTTTCAACCTTACGGTTGGCGAAAAGGCCAAGTGGCCTTTGCATTTTTTAGGGAGCCTCTTCCACGGGCAGGATGAAGTTCCCAACAGCAAATAAAAATAAAACAATAATGTTAACGTTTCATTAATAATATGTCCCTGCTCATGTGACAGGATCACATGGGGGGAACATGTTTTATAATGCTATAAAAATCTTTATTTTCAATTTTTCATGTCTTCAACTCCCTGAGGCAGCTTTTCCAGCGCGAACCCATGCATATGTCCGAACCCGTGCGTATGCGCGAACCCGTGCGTATGCGCGAACCCATGCATATGCGCGAACCCTTGCATATGCGCGAACCTGTGCGTGTGCGCGAACCCGTGCATGTGCGCGAACCCATGCATATGCGTGAACTTGTGCTCTCTCCCTCCTGCCCCCCCCCCACTCCCCACATTGGCAGCGCTGCCGTGCGCGTTTCACGCTGGGCTGGGCCTTCATTGGCATGAAATCGTGGATTGGCCCCGATCACAGGCGGCATCAGCTTCCCAGCCGCTCTCCGCCAAGCCTGCCCGAGGAGGGAAAATTCCTGGCCTTAGAGGAAATCTGGGAGGATTCCACCCCTGGTGGCCATAACTACTCACAGCTCCAGGCGGGGTCTAACCAGGGGTGGGTATAACTGACTTCTGACAGGATGAGCAACAGTGGTCTTGGATTTTCTTGAACTTTTAAATCAAAAGAAATTATGGTAGATTTTGAAAAATACAGAACAAAAATAATGGTCCTCAGGTCAGTCTTATTTTATTATCCGGGGTATGTTATAAAAAAGTTAAAAGTCCAGACTCAGTCATTTTAATGATTCATCAGGAAAGTGACCTTTGCAGTGTTCCAGACTGTTTGCTCAGGGCATGAAGAGATTTGTTTGTTATTTATCCAACTACTGCAGCCAGCATTGGCTTGTTGACAGTTTGGTAAAGGGGAGATGGTGGTGTAATGGTAATGTCGCTGGACTAGTAATCCAGAGGTCCATACTAACGTTTACTGGGGAGAGTGGGGACTGTACCATTGGGTTAGTCTTCACCTGAACCGTGCTGGGACCAGTGTTCTGGTGGGGCTGTATAATAAGGGCAGGAGAGAGGGCTTCACACTGAATAGTGGGGGCAAGAGGTCAAGATTGGGAAGGTGTGATAAATTAAATGGAGAAGACAAGGCAAAAGAGTAAGGTAGGGATAAGGGGAATGACAATCAGAGCCTGGCAGTAAGGGACAGAGTGTTTAAACCTAAGACTGCACCAGCCAATAGGGTTAGAGGTTACAAAAAAAGTCAAAAGACAAAACTAAAGGCTCTGTACCTGAATGCATGTAGCATTTGTAACAAAACCGAAGAATTGACAGCTCAGATAGAACATAATATGTCTGATAAGCCTGGCTCACTCCCAGTCTCAGAATTCTCAGTCACCCTCACCCCCACACATACATCAACACATACTCCCACCCACTCTCAGTGGGTGAGGGTGAGTGAGCCCTGAGACTGGGACACACACTCTCACCCTCTTACAGTCCAATGGTCATTTTGGTGAATTGTTCTTTTTTTTAAAAACTATATCAATTTATTGCTTTGACGTTGCTTTAATTTTGCTCCACTAGTTGCTTCTTTTCTTCATACTTAACTTATTTTGAAATTCATGTGTCTTTCTGGAATCTCCTCATCGGCCCCTTGAGTGAGTACAGAATGGAAATGTGGTCCCCCACACAAAGAAGTTGGACACCCTGCTCTAAGGGAAGGACACACCACCCATGGCTAACTAAAGAAGTTAAAGATAGTATCAAATTGAAAGAAAAAGCATATAATTCACAAAGACAAGTGGCGGGTCAGAAGATTGGACAGAATAAAAAGAACAGCAAAGAATGACTAAAAGATAAATAAGGAGGGAGAAGTTAGAGTACAAGATAAAGCTAGCTAGAAATATAAAACAGATGGTTAGACTTTCTAGAGGTATTTAGGAAGGAAGAGTAAGTAAGGTGAGCGTTGGTCATCTAGAGAGTGAGACTGGGGAATTAATCATGGAAAATAGGGAAATGGCAGATGAATTAAACAGATATTTTGCATCTGTCTTCACTGTAGAGGATACAAATAACATCCCAGAAATAATTGTGAGTCAGGAGGTGAAAGGGAGGGAGGAACTTAAAACAATTACAATCACCAGGGAAAGGGGAGCCGAGAAAATTATTCGAACTAAAAGTTGGCGAGTCCCCCAATCCTGATGGGTTTCAGAAGGAATGGCTGCTGAGATAGTAGATGCATTGGTTTTAATTTTCCAAAATTCCATAGATTCTGGAAAGGTCCCATCAGAGTGGAAAATAGCAAATGTGACTCTTTGATTCAAGAAAGGAAGGAAACAGAAAACAGGAGACTACAGACGAGTTAGCTTAACATCTGTTGTAGGGAAACTGCTGGAATCTACTATTAAGGAGGTTATAGTGGGGCACTTAGAAAATCTCATTACAATCAAGCAGAATCAACATAGTTTTGCGAAAGGGAAATCATGTTTGACTAATATATTGGCATTCTTTGAGGAAGCAACAAGCAACATGGATAAAGGGAAACATGTGGATGTGCTGTATTTAGATTTCCAGAAGGCACTTGACAAGGTGACATCAAAGATTACAATGCAAAATAAGAGCTCATGGTGTAGGGAGTAACATTTAGCGGAGGATAGAGAATTGATTAGCTAACAGGAAGCAGAGAGTAGGGAAAGATGGGTCTTTTTTAGGTTGGCAAGATGTGATGAGTGGTGTGCCACAGGGATCAGTGTTGGGGCCTCAACTATTTACAATCTACATCAATGACTTGGATGAAGAGACTGAATGTATGGTGGCTAAATTTGTTAATGACGCAAAGGTAGGTAGGAAAGTAAATTATAAAGAGGACATAAGGAGTCTGCAAAGGGGCATAGGTAGGTTAAGTGCGTCTGCAAAAATTTGGCAGATGGAGTATAAAGTGGGAAAATGTGAACTTGTCCCCTTTGGCAGGGAGAGCAGAAAAGCAGCACATTATTTAAATGGTGAGAGATTGCAGAACTTTGAGGTACAGAGAGATCTGGGTGTCCTGATATATGAAACAGATGATAGGGTATTGGTGAGACCACAGAGTGCTGTGTATGGTTTTGGTCTCCTTATTTAAGAAAGGATATAGCTGCATTGGAAGCAGTTCAGAGAAGGTTCACTTGACTGATACCAGGGATGGGGGTGGGGTGGGGGGCGGGGCGGGGGGGGTGGTTATCTTACAAGGAAAGGCTGGACAGGCTGAACTTGTATCCATTGGAGTTTATAAGACTGAGAGGTGATCTTATTGAAACATATAAGATCCTGAGGGGACTGGACAGGGGGGAAACTGAAAGGATGTTTCCCCTTGTGGGAGAGATGAGAACCATGAGCCACAGTTTAAAAGTAAGGGGTCTCCCATTTAAGGCAGAGATGAGAAGACATTTTTTTCTCAGGAGGGGGTGGAATTTTACCTTTATGAAACTAAGTGTGATGGATGGCGTTTTCTGCATTGCCGACCCCACTGGCTAGAATAACGGGAACGCGCCTCCAATTCTGCACTTGGAGGGTCATCAATTATGCAAAGGCGCGTATCGGTCTGAATTACCTGGAGGGTCGGGAGCTGCTTCATCCACCTGCCCTCGATGGAGTCAAAGGTCCGGGCGCCATATTTAAAGGTCAGTCCAACACACAATCTCACTCTCTCTAGCCCACCAGAGATGACCGGCAGCCAAAAGAGGAAGGTCAAGAGCCTCAAGAAGTCAGCAACCCGCTTCACCCATCAGGCCCCTCAGGCCTTGATCAGAGGGGTGCAGGTGCTCTGGCAAGTGCTCTATCCCAGGGGTTCAGGAAGCACAGCAGCCTCACCCCTCTGGCCTGGGAGGCCATCGCGGAGCAGGTCAGTGTGGTTGGCAGCCGCACCCGAAATGCCATCCAGTGCAGGAACAGGATGAATGATCTCATTCTCTCTGCCAGGGTAAGTCATCCTTCAACTCTCTTCAATAACAAACTCTCATCATAGCATCATGAACTCAAACGGCTGCTCTCTTCAGGGACCTCACGTAACCATTAGTGGGGGACACATATCAACACTCACATCGCCACCATCCCATCTGTCATGTTGCTCACACTCCATCCTCCAGCCCTTCAGGGGAGGGCTCACCACACACAGGGGATACACCTCACCCAACCTCTGCCCCATCCCTTCTCATCACATGCCTTTCTTTCTCTTCATACAGGCTAAGTTAGTGCACAACAGGCATGAGAGGTCGCAGACCAGGAGAGGGACAGCCGACATCATTGCCCTCAGTGAGTTTGAGGGGGCTGCAGCCGAGTTGGCTGGGGAGAACAGGGGCCGCTCCTGTGGGGAGGGGGAGATCGGCCTCTCCCACCAACCCGGTACAAATCACAGCTCCATCACTTCATCAAATCCTGACATTCACATTGAGTCACATGCAGTCTCATCTAGCTCATGCTCATTAACTGAAACTCCATTTTCTATTTCCTAGGCACCAGCAAATCAAGGCCCCAAAGCCAGTCCAGCACCAGTGTGAGCCCATAGACTTCATCCGAAGCGTAAGCTCCGGAAGAGCCATTACGGCACTCACATGCACCCTCCACCAGCTCAGACACATACATTTCGGAGGGGGCACAGCTGTAGATTAGGTTTGGGCTCACTTTCTGGGGAATACCTTACTGACACGTACCCGCAGCAGTAGGAGGCAGGGACACCCAGGTCTCTAGTACTCAGAGGGCTGCTGGAGACCACCCACCAGCTCAGTCTGAGTCAGATGATGAGCCTCTGGAAGTGGCCGCCAAATCAATGCTGGAGATGCAACGACAGGCGGTGGAACATCAGGCAGAGATTCGACCGTCATTCGGCAGACTAGAGCAAACGATGGAGGGGTCCGTCCGCATCCTGTCTGATGCCATGGGTCCGACATGCGAGTGCCTCAAGGTCACCATGAGAAGGCTGGCGACCACCATGGAGACCTCGGTCCAGCAGGTCTTGCCAGTTTTGTGCTCGGACCTGCACTCCATGGCCACACATCCTGGTGGGCACCAGCAAGATGTAGGTGACATGGGGACAAGGCACCTTGACCTCCCTCCAGGTGCACCATCTCCTGCAGGTTTTAGGGCAGGGCCCTCGGGCACCCACAGGGAGGGTGAGCGTCAGCCAGACCCCCGGGGGCCTCCTCTCAGGACACTCCAAGGCTGAGCAGCCGCTCACAGCCCCCTCTGCCTGTGACCCCATCCACTCCAGCTTTCAGGCCACCGAGGGAGCTTCTGCCCCTGAGCAGGTGACCGTCAGCAGGCCGGGGTCCTCCAGGCCTCGGGCCACCAGAGGACGTCCATCATCACAGACATCAGGATGTAGCAGGCAGCAGGCAGCCTCCACCTCTGCTGGGGATGTCGGGGCTGCACCCAGGTGTAACGATAGAGTTAGGAAAAATTGATGTCACTTTTGAGTCACGGGTGTGCTATACATGTAAATACATTGCACTTTTGTTAATACATTTGATGGCTATGTGAATGTTCATGTCAACTGAAGGCATTATGATTTTGTACTTTGGAATCCTCTTATTTCGAGATTTAGCCTTCTTCCTGTTCAGTGATAGTGTCCCACCGTGAGATTCACATTCCTGTGATGTAAACCTCAGCTGCAGCCCTTGTGTGATGTCAGGGAGATGCGTTTAAATCTTTATTGGAAACGTGTGATGAAAGTGTTTCTAACCCTTCTTCCTCAAAGAACACCATTGAGTGAGGGCAGCTCATCAGCATTGATATTCTCGCGGCATTTATGTCTCCTCAGTGGTAGTGGCAGAAGAAAAGACATGCCCAGGAGGAGGAGATCCCTAGGCATGTCCACATCTCAGTCGCAGCAATGTTTGCATCATTAGATGGCAGCGAAGGCTTCAAGTCGTCTCTTGCTTTGCTCTTGTTCCTAAGTGGGCTCTCAGTTCTCAGAGTGAGTTCACTCACAGGGCCCCACAGACCCAAGCAAAGACCATGGTCTGGCAATTCATGAAGCCAGAACATGCAAGTGTGAATGCAGGACTCATTCTCGCTGCGAGTGGGTGGACATCTCCCGAGATGAAAGAAAGTGGCATTGAGGGCTCGGAGAGATGTGGCCATATTCCCTCACTTAACTTTACTCTTTCTGGAACCTGTCAGCAATTAATGTGTCATGGGCATGTCTCACATGTCTTCTTTCATGACACAATTGCGTTCATACTGACCCTCAGCCGCCTCCTGAGGTTCCTGGGCCTCTGGATCTTCATCCTCTGATGAGTTCACATCCTCCTCCAGCTCATCCTCTGGCAGGGGGTCACCTCTTTGCATTTCCAGATTGCAAGGGGCACAACACACTGCAATGATATGGGAAACTCTGTCGGGAGTCTATTGGAGTGAGCCACCTGAGAGGTCCAAGTGTCTGAAACGCATCTTCAGAAGCCCTGTGGTCTGCTCTATAAGGGAGCATGTGGAACTGCAAGCAGCTTTGCACCTATCCTTGGAATGACTCTGAGGACATCGGTGTCATCAGCGAGCATTTCAGTGGGTACCCCTTATCCCCAAGCAGCCATCCCTGCAGATGTAATGGCCTCTCGAAAATCTCAGGCACCTGGGAGTGACCCAGGAAGAAGGATTCATGGCAACTCCCAGGTTCCATGCACAAACGTGCAGAATGTGCTTCTGGTGATCACACACCAATTGTACATTGATGGAATGATAGCCCTTGTGGTTTATAAGTATTAGGGCCTGCTGCCATGGAGCCCGTATATTGCATCCTGCACTCCTGGGAAGCCTGAGATAGCAGCAAAGTCGGTGAATCTTGCAGCCTAACTATCTTCATCCAGAGCAAACTTGACACAATGGTGGGCCCCCCTGTAAAGGGCATCTGTGACCTCCTTTATGCATCAATGTGTTGAGGACTGAGAGATGCCACACAGATCCCCTGTTGACCCTTGGAAAGAACCAGAGGCCAAGAAATTGAGCGCTGTGGTCACCTTCAAAGCCACTGACATGGGACACTCTCCAACTCCACATGGTGTCAGGTCTTCACAAAGAATGTGGCATATGTGATGTACCAGAACTCTGAACAAGTGCAGACGTGCATGGCATTGCCTCTCACTTGTTTGTAAATAAGAGACTCTTGGACGATAAACCCCAGGTCTGGCGAGATGTCTCCGTTATCTGGGTCTCTCCTCTTGAGCCTCCTGTTCATGCCCTGGCTCTGTTTGACCATGTTCCTCCTGCTGCAGCTGTGTGCGGAGTCACCTTTCCCTCCTTTGCCTCCTCCATTGCTTTAGGACCCTGACAAAGGCAGCATTGAGCCCTGGATCCATATCTGCTTTTGCCTTCTCTCAGAAAGGAAACATTAAAGACATTAATGATTCAAGGGGCAAGAAAGCAAAGCTCAGAAGATGACACATTTGGAAACTGTAAGGATCCATAGGTATTCCTGTCCTACTTGCATGGTGGCCCATGCCACCTTGTCCCTGAGACACTAGTTCACACATCGAGATGACCAAGATGGCATCGCAGATATGTAACATCTTGAGACCTGCGTGGGGATGCTAAAGTTTAAGCGAGATGATTGACCCAATCAAGCTCTGTGCTCCAAACTCTGATGTAGCATATTAATGACCAATCAGTTGCTCATGGTCAGTTTGGCCCGTTAGGAGTGTCAAATCTGGTGAACACATGACAGGCCTTCATTGATGGAATGCCACATATGATACAGCTGTGTCTCCTTCAGTATTGCCTGCATTCCCAAATTCTACATTCCTATGTGTGACTCGTGAGATGCAGCAATGTGATGTGAAGCCACTGAGTTCTGAGTAGCCCTTTAACAGTGCTAATGAAGCCATTGGCTTTCATCACAAGGAGGTCTTCCTCCTTTCTTTCCAAGCAGACTCCTGCTCACTTCTGCGGCAACAAGAAGTTAGAGGGCGACCCCAGAAACACCCCCTCATGTTCACCCTTCCCCCAACTGCCAGTCCACAGCCTTCCCTCCCCGTTTCCCACCTTGTGTTCATCAACCCCACCCTTGCCTCACAGCCCACCCCACCCGGTTGAAGTGCTGGTTTCTGAAAGTGGAGGCCTGCCACAGCACAGTGGCGTTCTTCGGGACTACGTAGGCGAAAAGCAGGAGCAGACAAACCCTCCAACCCGGGCAGCGTGGCGCATCGAGTCCGGCGCAGCACTGAGATAGATGGGCTATGTATGTTCCGCTCACCTCGAAGTTACCCGAAGCGCACTGAGGTCCAACTTGCGCACGCCGACCCCTTTTCAAACAGGTTTGAGGCCAACGTCATTCCCCGCTGACTGGAAGACGTGACAAGATTCCGGCAAGCAGCTGTTTTAATGAGCATTCATGACATGTTAATGAATGGAAATGAATGCAAATGGCATTCACGCCAATTGTCGGCAGGGCAACCGACGCGCCATAAACCCCGCAGCGGGAGAATTGGGAGCTGTTTTTACGATGGCAGATTTGCGACTTTTTGCCAGCCGCTGGATTCTCCACTCCCGCCCGACAGGAAACCCGCCGCGGGCTGGATGGGAAAATTCCGCCCAGAGCTGTGAATCTTTGCAACTCTCTTCCCCAGACAGCGGTGGAAGCAGGATCAATGAATATTTTTTAAGGCAGAAGTGGATAGATTCTTGACTAACAAGGAAGTCAAAGGTTATCGGTGGTAAGCGGAATGTGGAGCTGGAGCCACAGTCAGACCAGCCACAACCTTATTGAGTGGCGGAGCAGGCTCGAGGAGACGAGTGGCCTATTCCTGCCCCTAATTCGTATGTTTGTATGTTCATATGTTAGTAAGAGTTGTTTTGCTGTTTAATGCCACATTAGTTATAATTCTTGACTGTAAAATTCAGCAAAGAAATAGTTTCGAAATATTTTAAAATCCATTACTCTGAGAAACATATAAGGGCTGATAATATGATGCCAAGCGCTTGTTGTGATCCTTGGAAAGCTGGATTTTGGAGGCATGAAGCCCACAATATGCTCAGGGCATTCAGCCCACTCCAGGCTGGGAGCCAACACACACGTTGTTTGCTAGAGTTATTAAAACCATAAATTGTATTTAAATGAGGCAGACGCTCTATAATGTTGTTGAAGTGCCTTTTGGAATGAATGCTGAAGAGGCAGCCCTCTTTAAAATTTAAAATAATTGTAAACACCTCTGCCCTGGCCTTGATGATCCCCATGTCCAGAGGCCCCAGTGTGGCATCCCTTCAACCAAACAAAAGGTGTCCAGCTTAGAGTCAGCTGCCAGTAACATTTCGCTCACCATTTTCAGCCCAAAGACACAGTCCTGGGACTGTCGGGGTGGCAGCAGACTCTTAATCAGAAAGCCATAAGGTATAAGCTGGTGTCCAATGTCTTTGGAAAACTGCTGTGGGAGTGAAGTGATCAGTGTGAAGCATATCTCAACAGTTGGAACAGATCTCAGAGCCAGGCATTGCTGTCCACTGTTGACCTTATCTGAGCAATCACTATGGAGGTGGAAACATGTTGTTTCACACACTTTAAAAGGAGATTGAAGAAGACCAAAGCCTGACTCTAGATCATTGATCCCTGCAGAAAGAAATTATTCACAAACTGAAAAGTGGAGCACCATCTTATGGAAAGGACAGAATGCCTATTTTAATGCCAGACCATAATATTTGTGCGTGAAATAAAAGGGTGTCCAATTCTGGTAGCTTTCGTATAACAAAAGTGGGCTAACATCTCTTAACTTATCACATTGACATTAAGTAAAGACCAAGCAAGGAAAATCCTAAATATGTCCTTTATTCGTTCAAACCTGTGCACATTCCCGTCCCATTGTTATGGTTTAATTTGAAGATTGTTGTCAAATGTATTTTGGAAGTAAGGCTGTATTAACATTGGCGTAACAGTCAGCTTGTACCACCATTGTCTAAAAAAATGTTCTCCCCCACACACACACACACACACACACACACACACTAGGGGCCATAAGTCTAAAATAGTCACTAATTAACCCAATAAGAAATTCAGGAGAAACTTCTTTCTCCAGGGAGTGATTAGAAATTGGAACCTGCTATCACAAAGATTAGTTGAGGTGAATAGCATAGGCACATGTAAGGGGAAGCTGGATAGACATGAGGAAGAAAGGTATAGAGGGTTATGCTGTTGAGTTAGATGAAGAGGGTGGGTGAGGCTTTTATGGGGTATAAACACCGGCATGAATCTGTTGAGCCAAATGGTCTCTTTCTATGCTGTACATTCCATGTAACTCTGTTTTCTTAGCCTTTGAAGATGGGCACTGCATTACCCTGCTTCCAATCTAATTGAGAGTTTCTCAGTGTGCATTCACACTCCAATAATGACTATGAAAACCTCACAAATCTTCATCCCTTGTCTCGCATACTACTCACAGATAAATACCAACATTGCTGGGGATTTATTTGTTTTTAATGTTTTTAATGTGTACAGGACCTCCATCTTATTTAATTTAAAACTTTTTAAATTTTACTTGAAATGCAGAAAAACTAAGTATGCAAATCATTCCGCTCCTATCTTTTTCAGTAAATGCTAGGAGAGAATAATCATTGAGCTTATTAACTAGTTTATGCTTTTTTTAGCTTTGAACCTATAGCACCTTTTATGGTTCTCTGAACTTTTAAGGTACTAAAAATAAACTCTTATTATGTTTTGTGTCATAGTTATATACTCCTAAGAGTCTCCCTTCTCTCCTTTAATCCATTTTAAATTATGCCTCCATATTTTTATATTCATCCCTCACCTTTCTTCCTGCAGAACCTTAGAGATTGTTTCCTCAGTACTTCATTCTAATTGAGATGTGTATCCATTTAAGGTCACACTTGTTTAGTCTACGCTTACTAATCCTAGATATATTCACCCTGCACAGTCTACATTATGCCTTAAAGGTGGTCCATTTGTTCTCTGTTGATGTGTCGTTCACCACCCCAACCTCCATTCAAATTGTATAAACTCTTCCTTCATTTCTTGAAATTATCCTTTCACCAAACTTTGGGGTAGAGTTTCCACTTCAGGCACAATTGCCACCTGGGCAAAAGTTGCGCTTGAAATTTGGCTCTTTTTCCAAAGTGAAGTTATGGTTCAAGTTTCTGCCCCAACTCGTTTGCAAGTTACTGAACATTAAATCTTTCATGGGCAAAGCGTTCAATTTGGACAGTGTGATAGAGAATGATCCTTGGCATGACAAAATGGTCCTTGATGTATTTAAGAGTGATAACCTAGTGCAGCTTTAATAATACAGCTGAAGGTGGATTTATCACCAAGTACAAGCATTTTTAATGAGCGTCTCGTCCTCCATCTGTGAGGAACCTAATTTTAAATAATTGAAAACAGCTTAAAAAAAACTATTCTAGTTTCTTTGGCATACACCAGTCAGTTTCTTATTAGTGCTTTTGTGCATAAAAATGAGCACAATTTGAATATCCTCCTCCATCGGCAGAAACTTGCCATGCTCATTATCTCGATCTGAGGGTATTGTCAGTTATGAGGGCAGGGCCAGCTTCTAACGCAGTGAGATATTGTAATGACCAATTGAAATATTTTAGGAGGGTTAGTTGAGGGACAAATCTTGACCTGGATATCGAAGGAACTCCCCTCAGTCCTGCACTGGACTGTCAGCCGAGGTTATGTACTCAAGTCCTGGAGTGGAGCTTGTACCATAACTTTCTGACTCTAAGGAAAGTATGTTACCACTGAGGTAAGGATGAAACCTTAACGTCTCCATGAATGTACTAACATTTCAGTTTTTACATACCTTCATCTCTTCAGCCTTATTCTGAACTTGTGTTTGCACAGTCAGTACTGATGGAGAAGGACTAGTAATTGGAAAATGGAGGCTTCTATCTGCTTGACACAAGAAGAACTGTTTATAGTTGCATATGTTTCTAGCAACACTGAGTAAATCCATCTGATTATGCTTAGACAGGGTTCAGTCACAAATCATAGATGTTACTCTACAACACTGGCCTGGTGAGAATAATGTGATTGTACAGATGAAACACTTACACAAAGTAAAAAAAAGGTGAAGTGCTGTCTATCGTGGATTATTTGGGATAGCTGCCAGTTTAGTATCAACATGGAGGTCTTGCATATTTATATAAATTCCATCCTGTTATGATATGCATGAAAGCCTTGGCAGAAATGCACGTCCAGTGACTAAGTTTGAATTCTGATGTTGACCAGATGATCTGAGTTTTCCCCTCTCATCATAACTATTACTAGTTCAGCTAACCCCTTCAGGATTTGGCATTTTAGATTATGGTAATGGGCCCATTAACTTTGCTAGCCCACTTATTCCTTATTTGTTGGACATTAAATATAATTGGTCTGAAGTCACTGTACACCATCCATAATCACCATTGAATTTCATCTCAGTTTATTCATCAAACTAATTTCAGGAAATGGTGCTCAAGTTACAGTCCAAGAATTTGCAAATGTTTAATGTGTATTCGAATAAAACCCAACTTATTCAAACATTATTATCTCAGTTTGAATGAAATGAGAGGAATATTTGTTAGAGTTTCCAAATGTAGTTGATGAAATTAGGCATTGATGAAATTGGTCTAAGCCAGAGAGGAAAATGAACTCATCAGTAAATCAGCAGCTCATATTGGACTGTGCCGAATTTGCTTTTCCATTGACTTCAATGGTGAAGAACAATTTCATCCCTTATTGAGGCAAAGGTCCATTATCAAGCTCGCCCAAATGCATGCTCACTGAACTATTGAGGGTGGACAGCTTCATTCTTAGTTAGATTATAACGATGGCCAGCCTGAGAGGTACAGTTCAAAATCAGACAACAAAGAATACATTGTCTGTAAATTGGAAGTTTAGTTTTGATTATGATCCTTGCCTTTATTACATACAAGTTGGCTACTTAATTTGCAAAAGACGTAGATGTGATGTTGTTTCAATTCGAATGAGACTTTTAGATTACTGAAGGATGTTGCCTTCTTATTAAACTAGGAAAAATATCCATGGAACGACAAATTCAGTGGAAGAATCAGGTGAAGAATTAGAAGTCATAAATATAAGATAGTCACTAATTAATCAAATAAGGCGATACTTCTTTATCCAGAAACTGGGTAGAATGTGGAACTCAATAGCACCAGAGTTTAGCCTGGCGTTTAGAAGAATGAGAGGTGATCTCATTTAAACATGTAAGATTCTGAAGGGGCTCGACAGGGTAGACACTGAGAAGTTCTTTCTCTGGTCGGGGAATCTAGAACACGGTCTCAGGAAAAGGGGCTGATTGTTTAGGACTGAGATGAGAATTTTTTTCACTTAAAAGGTTGCAAATCTTCGGGATTCTCTACCCCAGAAGGTTGTGGGTGCTCCATCGTTGAACATATTTAAGGCTGACAGATTTTCAGGGAGTCCAGGGATATGGGGAGTGAGTGGGAAAGTGGATTGAAGCGGGAGGTCAGCCATGATCATATTGAATGGTGGAGCAGGTTCGACAGACTGTATGGTTTACTCCTGCTTCTATTCCTTATGATCTCATGTTCACCAGCAGTATTTGCACCGAATAGCACAGGTTTATTTTAGGGAAATCTGGATAAGCAGAGGAGGTAAAAAGGACTAGTAAAATATATTAATGAGGTTAGATGAGGAAGGGTGGGAAGAGGCTTCTCTTTTATTCTTTCATGGGATGTGGGCATCACTGGCAAGGCCGGTCCATCCCTAATTTCCCTTGAACTGAGTGGCTTGCTCAGCTATTTCAAACAGCAATTAAGAGTCAACCACATTGTTGTGGGCCTAAAATATATAGGCCAGACCAGCAGATTTCCTTCCCTAAAGAGCATTCATGAACCAAATGGGCTTTGATAACAATCAGTGATAGCCTCATGGTCATCATTACATGACACTAGCTTTTAATTCCAGATTTATTAATTGAGTTTAAATTCCACTAGCTGCTATGGTGAGATTTGAACTCATATCCCCAGAGCATTAGCCTGGAGCCTCAGGATTATGAGGCCTTGACATTACCACCATACCACCATCACCCCATTAACACTGACATGGACCTGTTGGGCCAAATGATCTGTCTCTGTGCAGCAAATACTTTGTAAGAGCTATGCCAAAAACTGAGGCCATAAAGAAGTTCAGCTTTCATTAGTGACGGGGTCTGAAGTAAACACACTTAAAGATCTAAAAGAAGGGCAATGTCCTTAGCGACACAAATGTAAACATGTGAGGCGTATTGAATGCCTGTAGACATGCATTATTTATCATGTGTGCTGCGCTATACTTCATGCTGATGCAATTACTGTATGTTTAGCAAAGTAAGTATTTAACAGTTGTGAGGTGGTTTTGTAACTCTTTTGGTATTGGTCTTGAGGGAACTAAATAATCAGTTTATATTAATTCAACTTGAGCAGGGAGAACATGTTATGGTTTTAAAGGATGTTTAGCTAAGCTTTATGCTGATGCCAGAGGAGGCGGTGAACTTGGCTTAGCTTTGTATGTGGCAGGCTTCGTGCCTTTGTTGTGTAGTCTTTGTGACTAAATGATTTTGGAAGTTAGGAAAATTGACTGTTGTATGAAGAGCCTGTGTGGAATGTGCCATCTCCAAAATAATTTATTAAAGCACTTCGCAGTTTCAGCTCTAACTTGCTATCAGTGGCTCATGTTGGAAAATGTTGATGATGGAGTTTGACTAAGACATTCACTCCACCACCACCCCCAACTCCACTGCTCCCATGTTTGGAGTACTTGTCAGCACTTGACCTCTGGGCTCACTTGGAGGTGGTACAAACGTACGGATCAGGAGCAGGAATAGGCCATTCAGCCCCTCGATCCTGCTCCACCATTCAATGGTTGATCTGACTGTGGCCTCAACTCCACATTCCTGCTTACCCCCGATATCCTTTGACACTTTTGTTAGTCAATGTTGTGGTCACTTTGATAAACGGACCACAGGAGTCTCAGGTACAGGTCACAATCGTTTATTCGAGCAATTGCAAGAGGAGAACCATCTCAATGCAGCTTGAGATAGCACTCTGCTAAATTACAAGTGTTCAATATATTTATACATTATTGGTAACGTACAAGAACAGTTTCCAGATTCTGATCTCATCAACATATAGGTTTACATTAAACAGACATCTCTGGTAACAGGTACATGCATTGTATGTCCCTATTTTCACCCAGGCAGAGACCTTCCCTCTTACCTAAACTAGGACCATCTGTTCTTTCCCTATCTGCTGTAAACAGGCTCAATCTTAGTTGTTTTTTACAACCTAAGTCTCCAGTGTGACTCCCAGGGCCTTGCTGGTGATTGCAAACCCCGAGGGTGTACAAAGTTCGAGAGTGTATAAGGTTCATCTGGTGCGTTTTCACTGTTTATGTACTTGCAGGCACTGACTGCTTGGAGATTCCAACGGTATCATTCCCTTACAATGAATTCTCCCTCACCATAAATTCTCATTTACTTTCTTCCCCCTAACAGTCCCCCCTTTTGGCCATTGGCCTAGCCCAAGGTGCTGTCCGCTCCCCCCACCCTTTACGCACCGCCACCCATTGATGCTGGCCAGTCATCCAGCTTTGGGTTGTAAAGGGTCCCGTCAGACCATCTGTATCATCTGGCCGTTCAATTCAGGTCTCAGGCTTACTAAATTCCTTCTCCAGCTGTTAAAACTCCCCCAGCGCCACCTTTTTTTGTGACTTCCGGGTGCGATGAATCAAGTATGTTAGATATATAATCAATATCAGTTGAAGTATAACTAGGGAATGGGAGATAATCTGAATCCAGGGGTGTATCTGTACATTTGAGCCCCAGTTCCACAGGTCCTCCCACCATGTGGAAGAATCTATTTGTTCGATATCCTCCTTTAAGGCTCTAACCTCTTGCTGCAGTGTATTGTATATCTGCTGAGTCTGACTCAGAATCGCGGTTAGGTGCTCTGGTAATTGGGGAATTTCATAGGAGAACTGGTTCAAATATTGTGTCAGGTTATCCTTAAGGCTTTCCTTGACTTAAATAGTACTCATTCCTCTCTTGTATATTTCAACCAGTTCCACCTTCCCTACCCTTGCCGGCACCTGTGGGTGTAGGCACACCGAATGATTATGGATGGGACATATCCGGTTGTTCCCGTATTGGATCTTCTGCTGCCACTTGGTGATACAATATCTCCCATTCCCTGTATATGCAACATGGGTCGGTTCTTTTGCAGCCCATATAGTTTCCATTGTACAATTTGTTGCTGCTTTAAATCCGCTTAGCTTCATCTGTCTCATATATTGGGTGTGCATACTACTACAGTGGTCTCTATCCTGCACTCTTCTAATGTGGTGCTAACTATATTCCCTTCTATGTCTACTGCATATGGTGGAATGTCATGATACCTAATAGAGTAATTCTCCTGTATAACCCCAATATTTTCTACTCTATATAATGTCCTGCCGGGTGTAGACATAGGTATGACAGGTATTACTAATACAATGCCTATTGGCATATTACTATTCACTATATATTCAACATTCATTCTATATACGCGTGTTAAACCTCTGAGCTGGCAACCGGTCAAGTCTTGATCCTTGTGTCATGAAAGATTAAATAAATGCTCATTAGTTACCCATAAAGGAACTTCCCCTTCATTAATCTGTCTTAAGTTCTCTCAGGCTTGTTCCAGTGCCCAAGATCCAGAGGTGCTGCAAACATCATTTCTGCTCGCTTCGTCTGAAATATTTTCCCCTATTTCAATCAGTTTGTTGATAGTCCCCGCATGACTTTCGAGCACGGTAGCCAGGCTTTGGATTAACCGTGTCATGTCGTGGTCTGTATTTAATTGGGTGTTATGAATTCCCTGTCCCCGCTCTAGAATCTCCTTAAGCTTAAAGCTCAGGGTCCGGAACTTCTGGTCAACCGTTGCCAGGTTCTGAATTAACCACTGATGTCCCTGTATTGAATATTGTAGCGGCATCATTTATCAGACTGCGCTTAACACGGTTCCCTCCCAAGCCTGATCACTTCTCGCTGTTGAACTGAGATGCTTCAGTCACCAGCTGGCCCATTAGAACCGTATATTGTGCTCGAATATGGGTTGAGCACCACTGGGGCGGGGCAATTCCAGATATGTTCAAGACTACGGGTACCAGCTTGTGGTGTACATTGTCATACAAAACTTCTGATTAACCAGTACCAAACCATTCGTCGGTCCTGGATGCATACTCGGACAAGGTGGGTCAGTCAGTGTGGTTTGAGGGGCTTCAATTATCTCTACTCGGACTGTGGAAGTAGATGTGGAAGGTGGTTGGATAGTGGCGGACCTCCCACACCCGATCTGAAGCAAACCCTTACTACAATTCGAAAGCACTTATTCTCCTACTGTTACATTTATCATTCCTCGTTGCGTCTTGCATTCGGCATTGTCCGTGCTGTACCAAAGTTCTTCCTGCAGTGCGGGATGAGCAGTGATGATCCCCGACCTTGTTGCCAGTACTGATACGCCCACGACCAGGATTGTAGATCTGTGGAGACACTAACATCAGCTCCCATTCTCCCGGTTACCGTTTGGTCAATTGTCATGTATCTTTAACTGTATGTAATGCCTCCATTTACTTCCCGTTCTCATATCTACAAGTGCGCATGTATCACCTGTCATAATTACCTCGTATGGTCCATGCCTGTTCACTCCGAGCTCACCTTGACCATCACCTTATTCCCCATTTGGTCCATTGTTGACTACGGGCACCAGCTCGTCGTGTACATTTTCATGCAATCTGTAATACATCTATTTAGCCTTTTGCCAGCTTTCCCTTTACCTGTATCCATCTTGTGGTAAATTGTTGTTAAGTATTATTCCTCCTTACATTTCAATTCCTGAACTACAGATTCCACATAGTTTTACCTCTAAGTTTTTTTTTCCCCTGACCATGATCATCCTAAGGTTCTCTTGATGTCAGTTTCTCTATTATCTTGATCGTTTATAATGTTTCCTTGCTCGTTAGGCCATATTAACTATTCCATGTCAATGAGGATCTCTGTCTCTAGGTCCTTGCTATCTCCCCCTGTGCGTTTCCAATATCTCAGCTGATGGCCAGATTATCAAATTCACTTCCCTTAAAAAAGTTTGCATATTGTGTCCTCTTTCCCTAGCTCTTTCTCCTACTTGCCTCATAACATTTTACACATGCAACAGCCACCATCGTATCTTGTTCAGGTTGCCTGGAGAGACTTTAAAATAAATGAAGTATTCTCATAGCAGTTTTAAAACAGAAAACAGGCATTGACATGTTTTGTTTCCTTATCCTCTTCTCAAACAACATTTTATTGTCTCAAAAGTAACCCACTAAATTGTGTCTGACCTGTTTCTTTTAGAATTATCCCAGATTCTTTGACTCGGCCAAAAATTGGATTTCTGCCAAACTTTGTCAAGGTCTTGAGCTTAACTTCATATTTTGTGAACAGACTTACAAATACAAAAGCTTGCAGCATTTGAATTAGTGCCAATTGTTGTCAAAAACCCTTTAAAATGAAAATTCCCTTTTGAGAACTTCATCACGGACCAAACCTCAAAATTTTAAACTTTGTAAGAAATGTACACTATCAAAATTAAAACCACCTTTTGTTGATTTGTATCCAAGTTATAATTCCCATATGTTTATCAACACATTCTTTATCCTAGATAGCATCCTAGTGATTCAAAAGTAATCTTTTAAGCTACACTGCACTTTACACCTCAAGCCTTGTCCCGACTTCAAATAACAGTGCTGTTGGGATACAGATTTCCTTTCATATTTAATTCATCTCTTCAAAAGAAACCCCCTTTTATCCATTGGAACCACCTAGACCGTGTGCTTATGTCTTTTAGTTTTCCTAGAATCCTTTTGAATTTCAGGTCATCTTTTTTATCCTCAGGATTTTAGAATACTAACTCGTACGAGTTAATGTAACTCATATGTATCAATCCCAATCAGCTTGGAAGCTGGTGACGCTAGTCTGCAAGGGGCTGGTACAAAGGTTGGTTCATCTAACCCTGTTTAGCTTTATGATACCTTCAAATTGTGATTTTTGCCAGAAATCTCAACTCAAACTTTATACTCAAAACTTTGGAATGTTTTAGTATTTAATCTAACATGGGGCTTTCAACCCTAAAGCTGAACTACACACACACGAATGACAATTTACGGAAGGAAACACATTAAAGCTCACATACAAATGCTTCCTTGCACACAAACAAACATACATTTAGAGGTATGTATTTATATTCCTGTATCCTTAACTTAACGACTTAAAACTCTCATATTCGAAACGAAACTTCAGATAACAGTGGGGGAAATAAAGGGATCTTTTGAAGGCTCCACCTATAAGGACCATCAAACTGATGAAAGCTCACATTTCCCTTGCTACTGCCTGTCAGTGCTTATTAACCCCCTAGGAGTACCCCCCTTTTCTCTCTTTCTCTCTCTCTCTCTTCAGCACAAGCAGCTCTTAGATCAATTCATTTTTTTAAGTTACAGAAAATTCAGTAGTGGACCTTTCGGGTCCCAATCATCCTTCCACATTTTCAGGAAAATCTTGTCATCCCGCACGGGATGTGGTTGTCCTGAAAACTGTACATACGTCTCCCACTCCCGCTCTGCATAGTCCATTACGGACTCACCCTTCTTCTGGACTACGGATGTTATACACCCCCAATTCATCTCTCCCTCCCCCAAGGCTTCCTTAACCACCTCCTCAAACTCCCTGTGCAGGGCTGTCACCTTCTCCCGATCTGGGACGTCCCCAGGTTTCGACCAGTCACCACTTCTAAACTGGAGGGGCAATCTTCCCCAAATATCCCCTGGGCACTTCACCTTCACCAGTATGTGGGTATCAAGGGGGCGCATTGCACGGAAATCTTGCATTTCCCGCAGTTTGGTCCAAAAAATCCGGGTTGCTATGCCGAGTTTTAAGTCTCAGCAGCTCTTTAAGCCAAACCTGCTTCTCCCCCGGGCTGAATGGTACGTGCTTAACTTTCTCCGTGACCCTCTCAATCTCCTCACCCTCCCCCTATTCCTCAGCCCCCCTTTCTCCCTTCGCTTTTTAATTCGCCTTTCCTGACTTTACTTTTCCTAACAGTTACTGCCATAGGGGCCATGGGATTCAACGGGCACAGTGGGGCAGTTGGTTCATATGAGGGCGGTTTTGTCCATCACTGGTTTCTCCTTCAGCGCTCTCCTCCTCTTGATCAGTATCACTACAAGCTGCTGCTGCCACTGCTCTGATCTGTCCTGGATCTGACTTTGTCTCTGTCTCTAATCGACTGGAACTTAGTATTAATCCGTCTACATAACTGCAGGTACAAGCATAATAATAACCATCACCCCTTTCTTTTCCTTACCCTTTTTCTGCTCTATCCACCACTGTTTTTGTTCTCCGGGGGTTCCCTGTGGATTCCACCCCTCCTTCTGCATTTTAGTGATTAGTCTTGACTGTTGTTCCGCTATGAACCTCGTAATGGAGTCCGCGCTTCCCCAGTTGAGTTCCTTGGCGCTGTTCTGTTTCCCTGACGACACTCTGTTCTTATTCCCCTCTATCACTGCGCGGTATGTTCGCGCGGCCCGAACAACTTAGCTTCTTGCGGTATGCGTGGTTTCACTTATTTCACTGGGGTCCGGCCTCCCTGCGCGGCTTCAGTTATGGCTATATTTCAAACCGTAACCCATCAGCGCGGCTCCGCCTCCTCTTTTTGGTAGTGGTCTGGCCTCCCTGCGCAGTTTCAGCACCGTTAGCCACCTGCACGGCTCCACCTCCTACCCCGGCGCCTCCTAGCTCCTCTCCTGAGTCCTCCTCCCGATTCTTTGACACTTGACCGGACCGTTCTCGGGTAGACTTACTGCACTAACTATGGGTGGTAAATAAATATACTCACCCACTTTGCAGAGCCGTCCCGAGGATCCGATCCAAGTCTCCTGCCGACTACGCCAAACTGATGTGGTCACTTTGACAAACGGACCACAGGAGTCTCAGGTACAGGTCACGATCATTTATTCGAGTGATTGCAAGAGGAGACCATCTCAATGCAGCTTGAGATAGCACTCTGCTAAATTACAAGTGTTCAACATATTTATACATTATTGGTCACGTACAAGAACAGTTTCCAGATTCCAATCTCGTCAACATATAGGTTTACATTAAACAGACATCTCTGGTAACAGGTACATGCATTGTATGTCCCTATTTTCACCCAGGAAGAGACCTTCCCTCCTACCTAAACTAGGACCATGTGTTCTTTTCCTATCTGCTGTAAACAGGCTCAATCTTAGTTGTTTTTTTACAGCCTAAGTCTCCAGTCTGACTCCCAGGGCCTTGCTGGTGATTGCAAACCCCGAGGGTGTACAAAGTTCGAGAGTGTATAAGGTTCATCTGGTGCTTTTTCACTGTTTATGTACTTGCAGGCACTGACTGCTTGGAGATTCCAACGGTATCATTCCCTTACAATGAATTCTCCCTCACCATAAATTCTCATTTACTTTCTTCCCCCTCAACAGTCAAGAATCTATCTACCTCTGCTTAAAAGTACTGAATGACCCTGCCTCTGCTGCTCTCCAGGGAAGAGAGTTCCAAAAACTAACGACCTTCTAAGAGGGGTACTAGAGGAAGGGAGAGAAGAAACAAGTGTGTGGTTTTAAAACAAAAGGGAAATGTGGAATAATACTCCTGCCACTTGCAGAGCTTTTAGTTTTCACTGGAGGGGCGGGAGCAGGAGCTGGGCAAGGCGGCGAGATGATGAGCAGAACAGAGGGGCCCCGAAGCCTGAGTCCATTTCCCTAATTGTGCTGCTAGAGTGTTAAATCTCACGGTGCCATTTCACTTGTGACTCCAGCTCAGGGGAGATGGAATGCTTTCTCCATAATAATAAAACGTTTAAGGTTTGTGATTTAAAACAGGTTACAAGTGCGCAGAATGAGGACTTATTTAATTTTTCCAAAAGGAATATTGAATTAAAACTCGCAAAGAATGTACTGGGCGGGTTTTCCTAGTGCTGCACTTGGTCATGAAGGGTGACACATAGACACATTTCAGATGGGTTCTGCTACACCCAGGTGGCCTATTCTGCCCAATTTTCCTCCATGTTTCTGTACCCATCGATTGCACACAAGTGCACTAAGAGGAAAATCTGCAAAACATTTCTTTTTGTTCTGTTTTCAGATTGCAAACTGATTTGTTTATGTGTAAAAGGATTCACAGTATGACCATCAGACTTTTTTTTAGTGATACATAAACCCCAGACAGTTACAGAGAGGTTTCAGCTGTGCACATAAATGGGTTTTTAGATTTTGCGCAGGCTAAAGGTTATTTGAAACCAATCTTGAGTATGCTTTTTATGGCTGCATGATAGCCCAATAACATCCATTCACCTAAGTTGCTATCAGAAGGTCACACTGATATGAGCATTTACAAGATAATTTGAAAGGATTGCAGTCAAGAATATCTTTTTACAGCTTGTTCACAGATTGGAGACCGATAAATCTAAGCAAAGAATATTTATAAGAAGTAAAATGTTTAAATAGAATCAAAACAGTAAAGGAGAATAGAAAAACAAAAGCTTTTTGCAAGAGCAACAGTTCCTTTCCGTTATAGCAACAACTTGCTTTTATATAGTGCCTTTAGCACAGTAAAACATCCCAAGCTGCTTCACAGGAGCAAAACCAGCTGCCAAGCCCAGGGAGGATCAGGACAGGGGACCAAACGCTTGGTCAAGGAGATTGGCTTTAAGCAGCATAAGAGGAGAGAGAAGGAGAGGGGAAGAGAAAGAATTCTAGCCTAGGGCTGAGAATTCCAATGGTGGGGGCAAAGGAAATGGGGGGTGGGCAAAAGGCCAGAGTTGGAGGAGCACAAAGTGCTAAGAATGTCATGTGGTTGGAGAAGGTTGCAGAAATATGGAGGAGCAAGGTCGTGGAGGGATTTGAACATGAGGGTGAGAATTTTAAAATCTAGACATTAGTTTATGAAGCACAGGGATGATGAATAAACAGGACTTGGTGTGAGTTAGGATACTAACAGCAGAGTTCTGGATGTGTTGAAGTTTATGAAGAACGGAAGAAGGGAGGCCAGTCAGGACAGAATTGGAATATTTGAGCCTTGAGGTAACAGAAAAACTAGATAACAGTTTCAGCAACAGCTAGACTGAACCAAGGGTGGGGATGAGTGATATCACAGAGATGAGTGGAGTAGTCTTTGTGATGGAGAGGACATGGGTGCAAAGTTCAGCTCGGGATTAAGTAGGACACCAAGATTGCGAACAATCTGGTTCAGCCTGAGACCATGGCCAATGTGGGGTCTGGAGTTGTTGGCTGGGCAACAGAGTTTGTGGCACAGGCTGTAGCCAACGGTTTCGGTCTTCCCAATGCGTAATTGGGCAAAATTTCAGATCATCCAAAACTGAATGTCAGGCCAGCAGCCTGACAACACTGAGGCAGGAGAGTAGTTGGGGAAGGTGTATCTTCAGTATTTGTGTGTGATCTGATGTTGTACCTTTGGATGATGTTGTTGAGGGGCAGCTTAAATAAGAGACGGTCAAGGATGGATCCTTAAGGGCACTTGAGATGTAATGGTAAAGTGCTAGGAAGAGAAGCAGGAGATTGACTGGCTATGGCTGGATAGATTAGAGCGGAACTAGGCAAGGGCAAATCCATCCATCAGGGCAGGAGAGGCATTGGAGGACGCTAGGGTCAACCATGTCAAAGTTCTGCAGACAGGTCAAGAAGGATGAGGAGGGATAGTTCCCCATGATCACAATCACAGAGGATATCATTTGTGACTTTGATTAGGCTGTTTCAGTGCCTTAGCAGGGTGGAAACCAAATTGAGAGCTTCAAACATTGAATTGAGAGAAAAGCAGGCAACAAGGGCTTTGGAGAGGAAAGAGAGTTAGAGATGGAGCAGCATTTTGCAAGGACAAACAAGGAGGCAGGGGTGTGAGATGATGGCAGATTTGAAGGGGAGTAGATAGTGTCTGAGGAGAGGAAGCCATTTGCAATAGAAGCTAACATGGGGGCCAGGAAGGGAAGTTGAGAGGTCAGCAATTTAGCAGGAATAGGGTTAAGAGAGGAGGAGGTAGATCTCATGGGCAAGGTAACTTGGAGAGGGCATGAAGAAAGATAAGAGATTAATTTCTTATGAAGTGTTTAAAGCAGAGCTGTCAACTAATTGGCTCCATTTCTGCGATTAATCCTTTCTGTCAACTTAATCTCTTCGACATATTAATCGCATAAGTTATGGCACAAAGCCTAGGGTTGGCACACAGGTCCACAGGAAGGTGGAGTGGCTCGATGATAGTGTGGGTGATGCAGTCAATGAAGCCTTGTGAGTTTGTTTTATTCAGGGCAATTTTCTACGTGGAGAATGGGCAGAGTGACAAACTCCACTGATTTAACTATTACCTTTGCACTGCTTCAGATCCAGGACCAGTTTGGACACACCCTTTTATAGAATTTTTAAACGACAAGTCAAAATAAACAACCATAACCATAAACAAATAAACAAAATAAACAACGATTGTGAATAGATCTAGTTCTCGTGTCGCAAAAGTCGTCAGCTCTATGATTATTAAGTTGGGAGGGAGCTGCCAAAGCTGGAAAGACGCTGGGAATATCTTACCTTGTGCAAATGGTCCTTGCAGATTTTTGGTTCCTTCACTGTGCGCCTGCTCTTCGCAATAACCTAGGGCAGGGTTTTCAGCTCAGCGTGCGGGCGAGGGCCCGACACGCACCAGCGTGAAACAGCGCGCGATGACGTCGGGCCAGCGTTCCCACGTCGTTGCGCACTCGCGCGATATTTCGGCTGGCGGGCGCAGGCGAGAGTCGGAGGTGTGCCCGCCGACAATTGAGAGGGCTATTCATCCCATTAGTAAATGAATTAAATTGCATTTTTCGCTGCCCCGTCCAGCTTTGCCGTCGGCGGGCGGGCAAATAGGCCAGGCGGCATTTTTTGGCGAAACCTCATCCACGGGTTTCCAGCAGCAGCTAAAAAAAAAAGAAATTTTAAAACTCATGTTTCACACGTCCCTGTTCACGTGACAGAGCGCGAACACTTAATTTGACGGGAAGCAAATAAATTTGTTTCCCGAAGATGGGATAAACTGTTTGAATTTTGTTCTCCCAACTTTCAAGGTGGGTCAAGCTCCCCGACAAACAAGGTCAGGAACCCTATTTGGATGCATTAACATCTTATGTGTGCTCATTAAGAGGCCACCTTGCCAGAATTAAGTTTGCCCTGCAAATTAAGTTCCCTGTCGGCGAGGATTTCGAGAGTTGTTTTTTTTACGGCCGTGTGTGGATGGTGTGCACCTGGCGAGCTCCATCTCCGGCGCGATTTTGAGTTCAGCAGATGTTGCTTTCACCGTATTCGGGGCTGCTCACAACCTGACACGTGCCGGAAGCAAAAGCTGCTCCGAGTCTAGACAGGCTAAGCGGGGAAGTCGGGGGTGAGGGAGGAGAGTGTCCGGGGAAGGGGAGAAGAGAGAGAGTGCCTTAGAGGGCGAGTCCGTGGTGTCGAGAGTGGGGCGGTGAAATCAGGGTGCTGGTGGTAGGAGGGAACAGTTACAGTCAGAGGTGGGAGTGGGATGTGGTAGGGTGGCAGGTGGGTGAAGGCCTCATAGGCGCAATCACCGAAGGGGGCTAGACAGGTGGCTCGGGTAATGGGAGGGGTCAGGATCAGGGTCAGGGTGGGCATGGGGACAGTTACAGGTGGAGGAGGGCATGTGGAACTGGATCATGACAGGGTCCAGGATAATGGCGGGGGCGGGGGAGGTTCACAGGTGACAGAGAGGAGAGGAATGGTGATATTGAGTGGGTCAAGGGTGATGGGGGAAGGTGGTGGGTGACATGGGGAGGGTAGAAGGTGACGGACCAAGCCTGGAAGGTGACACGCACCATTTCTCAAATCTGACCTTGACCACGCGGTCAGTCGGTCAGTGAGATCCCTCGAAGTGGGAGGAGGGCTTTTTCAGGTGGGTGGGGCTTAAGGTCAGCTCAAGTGGCCGACTGAAGGGACCCCCTAATAATTAAGGGGCAACTGTATATTCACCATGCTCAGTCGCGTTCTCCTCTCTAAGGTGAAGCCTACATGGCAACAGCTTTGTTCCCAACTCATGGGGGTCATAACATTGAGGTCCCAGCAAGGTGCGGAACTGCTGTTCACTCTGTGCCATTTGCCAGAGGCGGGGATGAAGGAGGGAGGGAGGTGGATGCCTCCAAGGGGCACAACTGGTGGAGGGCAGCCAACTCACGACACCAAACCTCCATCCTCTCAGGTGAATGGTCGTGGCTGACAGGGGATCATGCAGTTAGCCTTTTGACACTGCTAAGGTAATGGTCTCCCTATAGAGTCTCAAGGGTAGTAGAGGCAAGCAGAATAGGGTCTGAGGGAGTCTTCCTGCACATGGAGGGAGGGAGAAGGAGGGCCCATGGCAGCTTGGTACAGGGCCAGGAGGAGCAGGGGCCTGAGAAGCAAGAAGGTCTAGGCGCTGGCAAACATGGACCATTGCAATGGCGAGCATTGACCGGACCATAGGTGAATCATTGGTGGTGTTCTTATCTAGAAATGAGTGAAAGGCAATGGTGGAGGCACCTTCATGTATCCCGGGGCGTGGTTGCTCACATCTGCGAGTTTCTCCAGTACGAGCTGTGGCTGCAAGGACTCTGGAGGAGGAATGTGGAGTTCCTGGCCTGCAGTGAGTGAATGGCTGTCTGGCTGCCATTTAAATATGGTGGGGTCCTGGGGCATGAGCTCAGGGTAATGGTGGTAGGGGGGGAACAGTCTCACTCAGAGCGGGGAGTGGGATGTGGCAGGGTGGCAGGTCCAGGGTGGGAGTCTGGTAGGTGAAGGTCTCATGGGGGGAAATTAAGCAGGAGGGCCCATGGTAGCTTGGCACAGGGCCAGGAGGAGCGAGAAGGCCAAGGTGCTGGCGAACGTTCCCGACACTCCAATTCTATTGAACCTTCGACCCGTGAGGGGATTTCCTGCCGGCCCCATAAGAAGGATTTGCCGAGCTCCTCCCACATGCATAATTAATGAGCTGAACACCGGAGGATTGGGTGTGTTCGGCTGTACCGCAGCCCAGCAAGAATCATGCCGACTATCCTGCCCACCAAATGGACTTACGCTCCAGACAGAAGATTCCGCTCTGAGCTGTCCCACTTGATGACTTTTATTTCAACTTGGCCGAGATTTGAAGATATTGGCCGGTATTTAATCTAGTCCATTGCGGAGGGAACCCAGGCAACCAGGCCCAACTAATCACGGGAGAGGCCCCATGTCAGGTTCCCAGTGGCGGCAAAGCCTCCCCCACCCACCCCCAGTGCGATTAAGTCAGGGAACAGGAAGGGCTGACATGGGGATTTCCAGCCACCGGCAGTGGGGTGTTCAGTTGGCTCATTAATGAGCCTAATTGACACCCATTAGCCCTGAGCCCAGCACAATTTAGGGATTAAATGGAAGCTGCATGCCTCCCCACACCTCCCAAAGGCTGCCCAGCAAATCCTGGCAGGTTGGCTAGTAGCCTCATGGGGCAGTCCCTTGATGTCAGGCACTCAATGCCTGATTCGAGAGACCTAGCATTGGGAGGGGGGGAGAGCTGTTAAAGCCACTTACTGCCCTTGCCTCCGACCTCCCTGCCCCCTATCCTGCAACCCTCTCCCCGGGACAACCAATCCCGCCCTCATTCATCTCTGGCCTGGGGCCCCTTGTTGATCCTGGGCCTCTGGTGGGTGCATTACCAACAGTTGCTGATGGCAATGAGGAGCTATTGGCCTCAGGTTGACCAGCAACTCTCGGCAGGCAGGACTTTCTTCGCTGGGGTCCTTTATCCTGGACAAGGTCCAATGCTGGCCACTTAAGTACCTGAAGCTGGGCCTCTCCTATTAAACTGAGGGGTTTCCCCACTGGTTCTCTGACCAGTGGGCAAGACCCCAGGCAGGCTGATTAATTCCCACCCATTATTTGCTGATTTGATTGAATATATGCTCCGAATGGATCTATCTGCTATGATCCTCTGTGCTAAGAATTACACTGACAACCGGTTTAAGATGGTCAGTTGGGCTCACAGTGTGGTGCATTTGCGTGTACTGGAAGCCAAATATATTAATACACAGGGCTCTGTTCTTTGCAGACAGAAAGGACATGTACACACATTGCGCCTGTTTCAGCTAAACAAAATAAGTGACAGCCATTCGCTAGCTCATTCCTCAGGGCAATGCCTTGGCCAATCAGGATCAAGCTGCCTGGTTTAAGTTTCAAACAATGCTTTGCAGTTAATTGTCAGTCATCATCACTGGTGCATTCTCCATGACAACACTCTTCCAATCAGAGTCCACTTGCCAACCAAATAGCACTCTCTTCATACACAGTATAAATTGTTGTTCTCTCCTTATGTTGGTATTCTTGCGAAGTGTCCTGATGAGTGCAAGACAAAAAACTTTAACGTGTCTCTTTTTTCAGCAATTTCTCCTGATTGTTAAAATAGGCACTCTGCAACCTGATCAAAGGTTGTAATATCTAAAATTTGGTACCTTGGAGACTATCAGAATATTTCAGGCTGCTGCGGACACTTTAGATAAACTAATTCCACAGTGGAGCCTTGTAGTATTAAGGAGCATTTGGCTAAAATTTGAAGCTCTCCACGAGAAAACACAACTGATTGAATTTAGGGTGTGGATACCAATGTTCCCCATCTTGTGTGAAGACTTCTATTGGACAGCAGTAATGAAATGGATGCAGTAACTGTGTCAATTAAAATATGATTAACATTAAGATTAGCTAACATTAATCACAGTATGAATTGTGACCATTTTGTTTAATTGCTTGTCAGACCTAATTCGAACAATTCCACCCAGGTAAGATACCAACTTAAAACGTTTCAAAGACTTGACAGATAATGTCTGGCCTCCTGGAAAGAGCTGCCACTTTCATGGTGTTTGCAGAGCTGGATATGGAAATAAATAGTTAGATGCTTTGCCCAGTGCATCTTTTGGAGCCCATTGATAACAATGGAGCAGAGAGTGAGCATGAAGGCTGCAGAGTTAAGCAACAAAACATTGGGGACGAATTTTATCTATATCCTGCTAATCCCCAAAAATCATCCTGCCCACTGCTACCCACTTTGCGGACTTCTAGCCCGGCTATCATCTACTCCCCCCTTGAAGGTGTCCCCGCTGGCTGAGCCCCACAGAGGAGCCATTGGATTTCCTTTGATCCCAATCGGCGAGCTGCCAGTGCTAAATAGTAAGGCCTGATCATCAAAACCTCCCACCGCTCGCTCAAAGATCGCCCATTGTGATTTCGTTTCTGGCCAGAGCAAAGATTAATGTCCCCAATCAGGAGCACAATTAATTTTTAAGGCCTTTTTTTTTTAAACCTAGAAATATATTTCTAGCTCTCTGTCATTTACCAGATAAATGTCCCATCCAGTATAGTCCTGAGCCACCCAGAGAATGAACTCTGCAGGTTTGATTGGCTGGCAGTGTGAGCCAGCTAAGGCAGCAATAAATGGTCCTCCATTGGCCTCGGCATTCATTGACTGGAGGTGAGGGTGTCAAAGAATCTCCTAGTGTTCCTATTCCTGATCACTGTCCTGTGACTTTTTCGAGAAAATGTGTGCGTATATATATATATAAATAATATACATATAAAAACTGGAGACAGGGTTTAATGCAGTCGAGACGTCCTCCATTGTCAAGAAGTTTGCTGATATTCTGTGCAGATATCAGATGAATAATAGTTAATTGGTGAGACATTGAATTCCTGGGGAACCTTACCTGAGAATGAATCAGCGCAGAGAAGAACATGGAGACAAAATAAACAATTTTATGTGAATTTTGAATATAGTGGAAGGACATCTTTTCCACAAATGCTAAGTAAGGTTATTGTAGGGAGTTATCCTGGGATGTGCCTTTATTATTGAGATAGATAAGAGACTTCAGGTATTTAGGCTAAAAATAGTAAATATGACCGCACAACAAAGGTAAGGTCATGGAAAAACGTACATCAGGAAGAATTCTAGGCATAGAAACAGATTTAAAAAATGAAAGTGTCACTGAAGTATTTGGCAGCCTTTAATGAGGATAAAATACTGGAGTAAACCTGTACCTGTGGTTTCACTGATTGTAAGTTGAAGCATTTGAAACTGACACTCTTATCAATTATTAGTGAAATCACGAGTAAGGGTTTGATGTATTCTTAGTGCACTGAGCGCCTGTTTTACTGTGGTCCTGTTTCCAGTCTCAGTTCAGCTCAGTTTAGTGATGCTGTGGCTCGGTTGGTAGCGCTCTTGCCTCTGAGTCCCAAGCTTCTGGATACAGGTCCCACTCTAGGGCTTGAGTACAAAGATCCACACTGACACTCCAGTGTTGCACTCACGGAGTGCTGTGCTGTATTTCAGATGAGAGGTTAAACTGAGACCCCAAATGCCTACTTTGGTGGATGCAAAAGATCCCATGGCATTATCTTGAAGAAGAGGAGGGGAGCTATCTCCAGTGTTCTGACCAATGTTCATCCCTCAGCCAACATCACAAATTATCTGGCCATTATCACATTGCTGTTTGTGGGAGATTGCCGCGCACAAAAAATGCCTTCTGTATTTCCTACATTACAAACAGTAATTACACTTAAAAAAAATACTTCATTGGCCGTAAAGTGCTTTGAGATGTCCAGCGGTCATGAAAGGTGCTATATAAATGTAAGCCCTTCTTTCACTTTGTCTGCTATCCCACCTCCATTATCAATCTCCAGCTTTCGACACAGTGGATTACTCAATCCTCCATCACTGCGGCCCATCCCTCTGGCATCACCCAGCCATCGTTCCACTATTGTCTGTCCCTCAACGCCCAATCCCCCAGTCACGGTTCCACTGTTCTCTGGCTGATCATAGTTAACGTATATTCTGCAGTGGCTTCTCAACCATTCCTGTGCTCCTGACGGAATCAAGATTCAGCCCTATTCTCCTTTGAGTACTTCAACTGAATCATTTTCCACTGCAGCAGGTAGCATTTGTGTGATACAGTCAACAACAAAAACGACAACTTATATTTATATAGTACTTTTAACGTAATGAAACACCCGAGGTGCTTCACAGGAGCATTATAAATCAAAGTATGACACTGAGCAACTTCAGGAGATATTAAGTCAGATGACCAAAAGCAAAGAGCTAGGTTTTAAGTAATGTCCTAAAAGAGGAACGCTAGGCAGAGACAAGTAGGGAGGGAATTCCAGAGCTCAGGGCCTAGGCAACGAAGCCAAAGCCACCGGTGTTGGAGCAATTATAACTGAGAATGCACAAGAGGCCAGGATTGGAAGAGCGCAGATATCTCAGAAGCTTGTGGACCTAGAGGATATTACAGAGATAGGGAGGGGGCGAGGCCATGGAGGGATTTGCAAATAAGGATGCGAATTTTAAAATCGAAACATTGCGTGACCGGGATCCAAGGGGTGATAAGGGAACAGGAATTGCTGAGAGTTAAGACACTGTCAGTAGAGTTTTCAATGGCCTCTAGTTTACAGAGGGTAGAATGTGGGAAACCAGCCAGGAGTATGTTGGAATAACCCCGGAATCAGGCAATGACGTTGTATCCATTTTTAACATGTTTGTATTAAGTAACTAATCCGACTCTCCCGACAGGGACTGGCTGTTGCGAACAATGCCGCTGTGAGAACAGGCCTATAGGTCAGGATTTTCCATCAGTTTGAACGGAGAATCACAGGCTCTGCATTTACAACCTTTTGTGCAAGAGCTCCCTGAGCATGCCATTTCCAAGGGCAGTTGGAGTTAGCTCCCAGATTTAAAAGAAGCATTTACTTATTTATTTAAATAGTGAATATAAATACTTTAAGAGTACATATGATAGTATTGCTGACAGCAAGTCACAGGTTAATGGAACAAGGCAAATAGTTCCTTAAGCTTTTTCTCCAGTGAAAAGATATATTTCTACATATAAATGGCCTGGTCTTTTA
This sequence comes from Cetorhinus maximus, assembly GCF_964194155.1. Classification (NCBI taxonomy): domain Eukaryota; kingdom Metazoa; phylum Chordata; class Chondrichthyes; order Lamniformes; family Cetorhinidae; genus Cetorhinus; species Cetorhinus maximus. The sequence goes on along the minus strand of NC_135904.1, from coordinate 20,381,440 downwards.
TATACTGGTCTTAAAGGACTCTGGAGCAATATTAGCCTGGTACTGCCACTGAGGGTCAAGGTCTGCCTGCAGAAATTATAGTACAGCAGACTTTGGATTATGGGATCCAGACAAATTGAACTAAAGCAGGAGAAAAGTGCAGTGAATTTTAATCTCCCACACTGAAGTTCCCTGGAGATGAGCATCAGAGGCCACAGGCAGACATGTGCCATTTTAGGGTCACATCTTTGTCAACAAATCCCTCCATGGCCTCTTCCCTCCTTATCTCTGTGACCTCCTCCAGCTCCGCAGAGGAGCGCGAGATCTCTGCGCTCCTCTAATTTGGGCCTCTTGCATATCCTCGGTTTTCACAGCTCCACCAGTGACAGCCGTCCCTTCAGCTGCTTGGACTCTTGGTTGTGGAGTCCCCTCCCTAAATCTCACTGCCTCTCTGACTCTCTCCCCTCCTTTAAGTCATTCCTTTAAACCAACTTCTGTTCTAATATCTCCTTATGTAGCTCAATGTCAATTTTTTGTTTCGATAAAGCTCCTGTGAAGTGAATTGAGGCATGTTACCATTTTATTCGCGTGATATAAATGCAAGTTGCTGTTGCTAAACTACCGTAAACCCCTTGGGGAGAGGTACCTTTCATACATTTGTTGCAATATTGTTTTAATGACTATAGACTACATGTTCCATTGTGAAGCAGATGGTTTCCTTTTTGGAGCAGGAACTTTTATATATTTTGACATCATATGTTGTGGTTAATTAGCAGACACAGAGGGTGTCGTAGCACATGAGGCAATATCTGTCCCCACCTCAACATTGCGAGTTTATGGGTTTAAATCCAATTAAAACGCTGAGAATTATCAGCTTCGATCCCAATATGATCTTATACAAAAGTCAAAGAAGCGTTACCCACATCCTGGTTTATTTCCAGTGTGAAGACGTTCAGCCACAGAGGACAAAGGGCAATGCTCTTTAACACATTACACCACAGAGTCCCCTGGATCCCAAAGTCCAAAATGCTTAAGTGCTGCTAAAACTTGCTCTGATTAACTGTCTTTAACATGGCAAAATGTCCCAATTGAGGCACTTCACATATTGGAAAGTGGAATAGACGTAGGATAGGCATTGGAAATAAGAGTTAGGAGAGCTAACTGAGAACAATGTTGAATGGCGTTGCCTCCTACAGGGAATTTGAAGGGAGGGAGAGTCTTGGCAAATGAGTGTGGAGGGGATGGGCTTTGATAGCTCAAGTCCTGTTACCCATGCCTGAGTTGCAGCAACACTCAATAGATCAGAGACAAAAAAATCAGAGAGCAAAACCCAGGAGTTAAACATTCAATGGGTACTTATAAAACTAAGGATAAGATTTTAAGGAACTGAACTATTTCTAATTTTCCCTTCCACAGCCTATATTTGTCATTTCAGATACAACACAGCCCAGACATAACAGGATAGAAATCAATCCTTGCGGAAAACTTGGACAAAAGAATACCAATTATGCAGAGGTGTATCTTGTGCCCCAAGGACACTTCAAATACGTCTATTCCATATTGGGTCAAAGGATTTCTTTTTACAGGCATACCAGGTGGCTGCCTAAAACAGGCACTAAGCCTTAGGATATGCTATTGAGGGTACTAGCACCCATTCTAAGACCCCTCTTCCAAAATGGGATGTCCTCAAATGGACCACAGTATATCCAATTATCCAATTAGCACCCCAGCCTATCCAAATCTGCGGAGAAGCTGGCTTCACCTGTTGCAGACAGTTACTGCCTTGGGTTAAATTTGATCTTCAAACTTTAGCCCCAGTTCCATCTTGTGGAGCGAGTTGCAGCATTTGAAAACCATGGTGGATGAGAAAATTCTCAGGCAGGTAAAGGCATGAGGCCTGAGCCATTTGAACTCCAGGCTAAGTTACCAGAATTGGGAGGGTTGACTCTCGTTCACTAGGTGAGGGCACCAGCAGGTGAGAGTGGGAGTTTGCAGTGGGGACAGTGACATCAAACCATGACCTTTATATTTTAATGAGTTCCTTGCCTGTGACTGATGCCTTTTATGGCACTAAAATTGGGGCTGTTGGCGACATGCAGAAATGTTTTGGGAATTCACCAGGAAGTGCCAGAGAAGGTGGGCAGGGCAAGGTTAAATATGGCCTTTTTTGTTGATATTAAGTGAGATTCAGTTTAATGAGGAGGTGATGAATGGGCAGGAGAAAGAGTTAAGTTCAGAGACTGAGGGTACCTATTCTGTTGATGGGATTTGGTGTCCCAATGAGCGAACTGGACAGACTCCTAAGGTCGGGAGCAGCACCTTGTATCCCTGCTTCATTCCACCAGCTTTTACACCCAGCAGCTGGTAGCACTGGTGGGCAGTGTTGAATCCTCAGCCACGACCAATGACTAATCCAGCAGGTGGTATTGCCTGGACAACATGGAGGGGATGACACATCAGAGGGAATTCAATGGTTACATTACAGGCATGAGTAAGAGTGTGGGGGAACGCAAAAGTGAGTGTGACAGAGAGTGAGAATAAATAGAAAGTGTAGTGGAAAAATAATAAAGAAGAGAGCTAATGGGCGTGTGAGCGTGCGTGTGTGTATGTAGGTGGGGTGGGGAGTGGGGGGAGGGGAAAATATATTTCTCTCTGGATATAATAAAGCCCCAGGGGTTTGGTTGCAGGCTTGTTCTTATCCTGAATGAAAAGTCAGTGGTAGATTCCATTGAATCTACGTCCTTTAAATGAATTATCTTCTCCAGTTAAAATTCAGTCCCGGACTCTTCCAGACAATGCCATGCTGTTTAATTGCACTGTTTGGCTAAGTTGAGCTCAAAATTCCAACTTTGGAACTCCTTTAATTAGCAGCTTTCGCCATCATTCAGGTGGAGGGCATTATTGGTGCTGTCAGAGCCGGGAATATATGAGCAGACCCCAGTCGGAGAGTCGGAATCCTCTTTTCCCACGATTCAAGCAAGCTCAGCTAAGCACTTAGCACCTCTCCCCAGTCCTGCGGGATCATTAACTTGATTTGCCAGAGATTCCATATTCATCTTGTGTGCGAGATTTCTTTTCCCCACAAGGAGCTGAGTAACATTTACATACAGAGTGTGACTGTAGCAGAGACAGAATGAAATGCTATTTCAAATGGACGCACAGCGGTTTCATTTTAGCATTGACAGTTTTGACTGCTCTCTTTTTAACTTTTGAACTTTCCGCTTGCACTGAAAAGATGTTAAGTAGAATCTATAAGAGCACTATTTAATGTACAGTATTTGGGCTTCAATCCTTTTAGCTCGTTTGGAATATAAATGATCTGCTATGGTCATTGTCTATCTCCCTTAAATTGAGGCCCACGTTTCTGTTCCTGGCTCAACCACCACCAGGAGAGACAAAACAGCTTGAGGGTAAATGCTGTAGTAATGTGTTGAAATATTTCCATGGTAAAAATTAACAGTATACAGAATTTTTTTTTAACTGAAGATGTAGTGCCCTTTAAGAATTGTGAGCCCCCTCCTATGTCCACGGTTCTTCCCTTTTCCTCAGGAGGCAAGTAAGGATGGTTTGTTGGAAACAACTCACCGCAGAGATTTGGGGCAGAATTTTATGTCCTGTGGGCGGGCGGGTGGGCGGGCGGGCAGGCGCGCGCTCGATCCGGTGGGGCGTAAAATCGTGCAAGAAGATGTCGGGCAAGCGGCCCGATGTCATCCCAAGCTCGCGCGATATTTTGCTCGGCAGGTGCGCGCAAAAGCTGGAAGCGTGGCCCCCCGAAAAGTAAGAGGGCAACTAAGTCCATTAAGAGCGCAGTTGTCTCTGGCTTTTTGAGGCCTGTCCCACTTTACGGTTGGCGGACGGGCGAATGGGCCAGGCGGACTTTGCATTTTTCATCAAATCTCATCCAAGGGCGGGACGAGGTCTCCGTCGTTAAATAAAATAAAAATAAAAATCAGCGGGCGGCATTTTCATCATCTATATGTCCAGGTGCCCGATTGTGATGCTGGGAGATTATGTTCCTGATTTTCGAAACTGTATTTCACGGTTTCCGGGTCTGCAGCTCCCTGAGGCAGGCCTGGGCCTTCAGGGAGATTTCTTTCAGCGCTCGCCCGCACCCTGGGAAACGTCATCGCCCTGACCCACCCCCCACCCCGGCAGCACCGAGCTTTTCAGCGCCCGCTTCACGCTGGCCTGCTGTTAATTGGCCGGCCAGCTTGAAACCGCGGTCGGGGGGGGCGATCGCAGTCGGCGTTCCGGTTCCCGACCGCTCCCGGACCCGCCGATCACGCCCGCCCGCCTAGCCGAAAATTCAGGCCTTGAGCGCATCGTCTAGGCTGACGCGCGGAATTGAGGGAAGTGTCGCGCCGTCAGAGACACTGGCCTAAATTTTGCAGCCCCCGCCCGCCGGGGGGACACAATGGGAAATTTAGCGGAACAGGAATTCCCGGTCCCTCGGCAGGCGAGACCGGAAAATCCTGCCGTCTGTCCTTTGGACAGATGTTAAACTGAGGGTCTGTCTGCCCTCTCAGGTGAATGGACAAGATCTCAGGGCAAAATTCAAAGAAAAGCAGGAGCGTTTGGGGATCCTGGCCAATATTTATACCTCAGCTAACATCGCGAGGAAGAAACAGATTATCTGATCACTATATCATCGTTGTCTGAGGGACCTTGCTGTGTGCAAACTGGCTCCACTATTTCCCTCCATTCCCTATCATGACTATGGCCAGAACTTTACCGGCATTTTACAGGATGATATAGATGGGCTGGTCAGATGGGCAGAGCAGTGACAAATGGAATTTAATCCTGAGAAGTGTGAGGTGATGCATTTTGGGAGGACTAACACAAGGGAATACGCAATGAATGGTAGGATCCTAGGGAGTACAGAAGATCAGAGGGACCTTGGTGTACATGTCCATAGATCCCAGAAGGCAGCAGCACAGGTAGATAAGGTGGTTAAGAAGGCACATGAGATACTTGCCTTTAGTAGCCAAGGCATAGAATATAAGAGCAGGGAGGTTGTGCTGGAGCTGTATAAAATGCTAGTTAGGCCACAGCTGGAGTACTGTGTGCAGTTCTGGTTGCCACACTATAGGAAGGATGTGATTGCACTGGAGAGGGTGCAGAGGAGATTCACCAGGATGTTGCCTGGGCTGGAGCGTTTAAGCTATGGAGAGACTGGATAGGCTAGGGTTGTTTTCCTTGGAGCAGAGAAGGCTGAGGGGGGACCTGACAGAGTTATACAAAATTATGAGGGGCATGGATAGGGGAGATAGGAAGAAACTTTTTCCCCTTAGCAGAAGTTTCAATAACCTGGGGGCATAGATTTAAGGTAAGGGGCAGGAGGATTAGAGGGATTTGAGGAAGAATGTTTTCACCTAGAGGGTGGTTGGAATCAGGAACACACTGCCTGAGGGGGTGGTAGAGGCAGGAACCCTCACAACATTTAAGAAGTATTCAGATGAGCACTTGAAATGCCATAACACACAGGGCTACAGGCCAAGTGCTGGAAAATGGGATTAGAATAGATAGGTGCTTGCTGGCTGGCATGGACACGATGGGCCGAAGGGCCTGTTTCTGTGCTGTATAACTCTATGACTCTATGCTGTGGGTCCTGCCACCAGGTCCTAAGCTCGCACAGGCAAACAGTGGGACCACAGAGGGAACTTTACTGGCAGCGGTCAGTTAAGAGACTGCCGCCAGGGCCACTGTCCAAATAAGGATGGCAACCTCCCTCTCTCAGCGGGCGGCCCAATCAGAGGTGTAGATAGAGGTGGCCACTGCTGAGGGAAGGAGGGGGCACTTCCATGTTGAAGAGCTCTCAAAGGGCTGGTGAGAAATGTTATTAATATGCCAGGCAGGTAAGGCCCTGACTTACTGGCCAGGCCAGCATTTATAATCCATCCCTAATTGCCCTTGAGAAGATGGCGGTGAGCTGCCTTCTTAAACTGCCATCATCCATGTGGTGTAGGTACACCCACAGTGCTGTTAGGGAGGGAGTGCCAGGATATTGACCCAGCAACAGTGAAGGAACGGAGATATAGTTCCAAGTCAGGTTGGTGAGTGGCTTGGAAGGGAACTTCAAGGTGGTGGTGTTCCCATGTGTTAGCTGCACTTGTCCTTCTAGGTAGTAGAGGTCATGGGTTTGGAAGGTGCTGTCAAAGGAGCCTTGGTGAGTTGCTGCAGTGCATCTTGCAGATGGTACACACTGCTGCTACTGTGCATTGGTGGTGAAGGGAGTGAGTATTGAAGGTGATGGATGGGGTGCCAATCAAGTGGGCTGCTTTGTCCTAGAAGGTGTTTAGTTTCTTAAGTGTTGCTGGAAATGCATTCATCCAAGCAAGTGGAGAGTATTCTATCACACTCCTGACTTGTGCCTTGGAAATGGTGGGCAGGCTTTGGGGACACAGGAGATGAGTTACTGTCTGCAGAATCCCCAGCCTCTGACTTGCTCTTGTAGCCACAGTATTTATATGTAACATTCTCTTCAGTTCCTGATCAATGGTAACCCCCCCAGGATGTTGATGGAGTGGGATTCAGGGATGGTAATGCCATTGAATGTCATGGGGAGATGGTTGGATTCTCTCTTGTTGGAGATGGTCATTGCCTGACACTTGTATGGCGTGAATATTACCTGCCAAGTAGCAGTCCAAGCCTGAATATTGTCCAGGTCTTGCTGCATTTGGACATGAACTGCTTCAGTATCTGAGGAGTCGCGAATAGTGCTGAAATTTATACAATCATACCTAAACATCCCCACCTCTGCCCTTATGATGATATGGTGCTCGATGCGATGAAGTGATGAGGTGTTGGCATGGCGGGCAAATGAGAGGGAAGATCATTGATGAAGCAGCTAAAGATGGTTGGGCCTAGGACACTACCCTGAGGAACTCCTGCAGCGATGTCTCGGGATTGAGATTGACCTCCAACAACCGCAGCCATGTTCCTTTGTGCTAGGGATGACTCCAAGCAGCGGAGAGTTTTCCCCCTGATTCCCATTGACTGCAGTTTTGCTAGGGCTCCTTGATGCCACACTCGGGCAAATGCAGCCTTGATGTCAAGGGCAGTCACTCTCACCTCATCTCTTGAGTTCAGCTCTTTTGTCCATGTTTGGACCAAGGCTGTAATGAGATCAGCTGAGCTGAGTGGCCCTGGCGGAACCTAAACTGAGCTTCTGCGACTACCAGAGGGGAAACAGTGCAGCGGCAACAGGGAAGTCACCATTGCTGTTGGGGTCCCCCTCCATGGGATATGGAGCCTAAGGGAAGCAAGGAACCCCCTGGAAAGCCACCAGGAGGCCACATTGATGGACCTGGCAGTCTCCCCATGCAGCTGAGGTCCATTCCCAAGTTGTTAAAATGCTGACAAGGTGTAAAATGGCCATCAATAGGCCAGTCAATTGGATTAATTGGCCACCCAACACTAGCTAGCGCAGTAAACCGCTGGCATTCCCAGCATTCGACAGGTCCCATGGCTTCCCTCCTGATGCCTTCCTCTGACATTTTACCAACCCTCGCCGCTCTTAACCCATCTCCTGTTCTGTGTTTCGAAATTACTTCATTGGCTGTGAAGCACTCTGGGTAATCCTGAAGTCGTGAAAGCTGCTGTATAAATGGACATCCTTTCTTTCTTTCGATTAGTTCCTCGTCTTGCAGGAAATATATGGATATGTTTCAGTGCAACACAATTGGGGCTGAGAACTCAGTGGAACAGTGTTTAAGCTGCAGCCCACGCTCCATGGTATGGTGCAGTTTGGTTATTATTGTTATTATTAATTCACAACAAGCATTTAGATATGAAATACATTGGGTGCATTGGTCCCAGATTTGCACCAAGTGCAGTAGCAGGCTGTAATTGTGGCTTTTCATGCTGTATCATCCCAAACCCACCACATCAATCATGCGTTCCCAGGAAAAACACTGTTTCTCATTCGCCCGCCATGCCATTGCCTCATCGCTTCATCACGTCAAGCACCATATTTAAAGTTCAGCTGAGCGCACACCTCCCGGTGTTTCCAGCCCATGACTGCTGCACGGAAGACATGGTCCCAAAAGACAAGGAGACGGCTGCCCCCAGGTTCAGTGATGCGTCCCTCGAGCACCTTTTGGATGCAGTGGAGGCCTGGGATGATAAGCTTTACCACCGCTCTGTCCGCAGGATGGGCAGCAACAGCACTAACCCGGTTTGGGAGGCAGTGACAGCGGTGGTCAGCGCCAACGCCCTTCAAAAGAGGACAGCCATCCAGTGCCACAAGAGGATGAATGATCTCCTCCATTCCGCCAGGGTAAGTCACTCCTCATCGCTCTCAACTCACACACTCACAAACCCTTCACACATCCACAGGGCCCTCACTCTGCCAGTTGAAGGGACGTCCCCATTCTCTCCCTCACACACACCTTCATTGTTCTCATCCTGTTCGTGGGTCCGCTCACCACCCGCACGTGCCAGGCACACTTATCATCTGGTCTGGCAGGCATCCTGCTTACACTCTCGCCATCTCTATTCATGCAGGACAAGATGGCACACAACAAGAGGGAGAGGTCACAGACCCGTGGAGGAATGCCTAGAATCAAGGTCCTCACAGACTTTGAAAACAGAGTCAACAGCTGGCCATTGAGGACCTGGACCATTCCTGTGCTGATGGTGAGGTCAGCACTGCTCAACCAAGTGAGGATCCAGCAGTGCAACATCCATCGGACAACCATGCCGTGAGTGATGTGTCCTGTTTCACAGGCCACTGCCATGCACTAATTATCTCCCCTTGCTTTCACAGGTACATCTGGGAAACAGCCAAGAGAGTCCACAATCCAGGGCCTCCAATCAAGCTCTGAGGGAAACTCAGAAGAGGAATCTGCTGAAACCCTCCCTGAAGTCCCATCACAGCGCTCACCCACACCCTCCACCAGCACAGAGACACACACCACGATGGGACCGAGCTTTAGAGTAACCTTGGGATCACAATCTGGTGAGCACATGGCACCATCCGATCCACAGCAGGTGAAGGCAGGGACTTCCCAGATGTCTGGCACTTGGGAGGTTTGCTGGAGGCCATAAATTTGCTGAGCCTGAGTCAGGTGATGAGCCTCTGAACTCGGTCATGTCTCAGTTGCTGGAGCTGCAAAGGCAAGCTCAGGAACATCAGGAAGGGATGTCCACTGCGCTCCACCGATTGCAAGGCACGATGGAGGAGTCTGTCCGCCTTCAGGCTGAGGTGACAGTGCCGGCATGTCAAAGCACTGAGGTCAACACTGGTAGGATGGCGGCCGCCATGGTGATCTTGATCCAGGGCGTTGCTCCTGAGCTACTGCATGGGCTGAATTCCATTGCCAACGCCAGAGTTGGCCTCCAACATTGTGCAAGCAAAGAGGGGTGCGGGGCAGCCCGGTCTCACTCCAGCTACCCCTTCTCCTCTAGGAGTCAGCCAGGGGCCCTCGGGCACCCATAGGTAGGAGAATCAGCAGGTGTACCCCCCGGGGCCATCCATCCAGGTGACTCAGGGTGTGTCCGGTCCATCCGAATCCCCTTTTCCTGTGACCTCAGCCGTTCCAGCTCCACAGGCCGAGGAGGGTGCCACTGCCACACATCAGGACCCTGAAAGCAGGCCGGGACCCTCCAAGATTTGGTCCCCTGGAGGACATCCTTCAAGGTCATCACAGACAGGGCGTAGCAGTCAGCAGGCTGCCTCCACTGTGGATGTCCAAGTGAGCAGCAAGAGGTAGCAGCAGGGTTATGAAAGTTAAGAAGATGTAGTTGCACAGCCTGAGCACGGGTGTTAGTCGCTTGTACATAATGTTCACTATTGTAAATAAACTCCCAAGAATGTCTCCCTGCCTATGGCACCTTGTTCTGATGAGCAGTGTTCATGTCACTCAGATGTGAAACCTTTCTGCACAAGATAAAGGCAGGCGTCTCGTTCCAGGGCCTCTTCCCTGTGCTTTATGCAGCCTTCAAACCAAAGTGATGGACCGGCCTCACCCTCCCTGGACACATTACTGATACCTGCACCTCGATGGTGCTGGTCATTGCTGCCAGAATGTTGTGGGCAGGCGTCACAGAGTTCCCTCATTCTCTCTGTGTGATCTCAGCACCTTTAAGGTGGGGCTGGCCCCCATCTCTTCAGCATTTGTGACCAGTGATACTGTGCTCCTGAAGGGCTCAGGTGCTGAAGGCGGACAAAGGATCAGGTGTTTTTAAAGTGTCACGGCTGCACCTCTATGATATGACCCTGATCATGGAGCGCAAGTGAGCTGCCCTCGGACAGACAGGAATCAGACATTCACAGAGGCTGTGTGAAGGTCTATGGTGGCTCCTCACTGCATGTCATCACCATCTTCCACAAATCCAGCATCTATGAGGGCCTCCCGAGCATGCCTGCCTCATCTGGCCAGTGCAAGAGCTTCCTTGCCATCATTGTCGCCTTCAAGGATCTCCTCACCCTCATCCCCATTGGCATCCTACTCATCAGAGGAGACCTCCAGTTCCTTCATCTCATCCTCCGCCATCTCCTCTGCCCGTTGCAGCGCCAGGTTGTAAAGGGCGCAGCAGATGATGACGATGCGTGACACCCTCTGTGGACTGTATTGCCGGGCTCCACCAGACCAGTCCAGGCACCGGAACCTCACCTTCAGCATCCCAATGGTCTGCTCCACCAAGTTGTGAGTTGCAGCATGAGCCTCATTAAAGCTTCGTCCCATTGCTGTCTGAGGCCACTACACGGGCGTCATCAGCCACGGCCTCTATCCCCAGGGAACCATCCCTGCAGTCTCTGTGGATCCTGAAAGACGCCAGGGATCTGTGACCGACTGAGAATGTAGGAGTCATGGACACTCCCTGGAAACCGTGCGCAGACCTACAGGATGTGTTTGTGGTGGTCGCACACCAGCTGCCCATTCAGCGAATGGAAGCCCTTGCAGTTGATGTAGTTGACCCCATGTTGTAATGGGGGTCTGAGCACCACGTGAATGCAGTCAATCGTACCCTGCACCTGTGGGAAACCCGAGGTCTGGGCAAATCCAATCGCTCTTGCGTCCTGGCTGTCTTGGTCCCGGGCAAAATACACAAAGTTGTGTGCCCTCGCAAGGATGGCATCCGTGACCTCAGGATTGCATTTGTGGGTGGAGGCTTGTGATATCCCACAGGGGTCACCTGTGGAGCCCTGAAAGGAGCCACTGGCATAAAAATTGAGCACCACAGTCACTTTCACAGCTACTGGCAGTGGATGTCCTCCATGTCCCTGTGGCGCCAAATACTGCAGCAAGTGGCAGATGGGACCAACCTTTCTTCCTGAGGGTGCTGCTCCTCCCTCTGCCCAGCCAGGCACATCAGTCGATCTCTTCTCTGTCATCTTCATTCTCTGTAAGCCACGAGGCATACAGCTAATTCACCAGGCTCCATGCTCCTGATGTACTCCTCCTGTAAGATGAAAGAGAGAGACGCGTGGGTTAGCATGAGTGTACTAAGAACCTCTCTTGGTTAAGTCTAAAGCCCCCTTAACACATCCCAGAGAGTGTTGGCCACCACCTGGATGGCCAGTGTGCTGTGCGCTGCATGGCTGCCTGAAACCCCACCCATCTCCGCCCCACTCCAACTGACCGATTGGCGGTAGCTTTGCCCATTGGACTGTATGCTGTGCTCTCAGCTCAGGCGCAGGCTTCTCCTAACCTGCGCTGCAAGGCTGCATTGTTAGCCTGAACCCTGGGGGAGGCTGGTCCAAACGGGGATGATGAAATTGTGAGGAGCTGTGAGCGCCTCCCCCGATGACTGCTCCACAGCCAGCTATAGCAAGGAGATTGTACAACGTGCCCAGTCATCCAGCTGTTCTGCAATCCACTAAAACGCTCATTATTTTGCGGTCTGTGTCCAAGGAATGAAAAGCTCTGGAGCACTTGGTGGCAATTTCATGCCTCTGCATTGCTTGAGTGGGCAGATAAGCTAGAGGGCCGACTCCACGCATATCAATGTGGCTGCATCTGAACAGTCTCAGCTGCAGAGGAGTTGTCATTCAATACAAAGTTTCCCTAATGCGTGGCCACTTCCCTTCCCCCCAATCCCACACGTGCTTGTGCACTATCGTCAACTGCAGTGCAGCCTTTGCATCCCCTACAAATGGCCTCAACCGCAGGGCAGCCCTTGCCCCTATGACTCCAATGTGCCTCAACCTTGAAGTCAAACAGGCGACCCAATGTTACTGTGTCCGAGTTCCCCTCAAAGTGCAGCCCACCAAGTGCACGCCTTATATATGCCGTTGTGAAACCCGTCGGCGTGCTTGCACGTAGACATGGACAGACAATCCAGCATGGGGGGGGGGATGATTCCGGTGGGCTGGCCTTATAATGATTTGCAGATGTATAACAATGAGCTCCCTGATGCCCGATGGTGGGAAAATGTGGTCAGGCCATTGACGGGCAGAGTGGACAATCGCAAACGGGTTTCACAACATCGTGAAATCGATTTTTGGCCTTCTCGCCATGTTGCTCGCTCACGCTGAGCATTCCCAACACCAGGAGGCACTGACAATTCCGCACATTGAACACTAAAAGAGCATGTGTTCAAAAAGCATTAACTGGGAGTCTCCTTGGAGTGTTCGAATTGGGTTTATGGTGACAGCCTAACTCCTATGATTAGAGGCCGTGTAAACTGGGCCCATATCCTCTGAAGTTTCAAAGAATGAGAGGTGATCTCCTTTAAACATGCAAGATTCTGAAGGGGCTTGAGTGGTGGACACTGAGAGATTGTCTCTGCTGGTTGGGAATCTAAAACACGGGGGCACAGTCTCGGGATGAGGGTCCGATCATTTAGGACTGAGATGCGGGGAAATTACTTGACTCAAAGTGTTGTGAATCTTTGAAATTCTCTACTCTCAAGGGCTGTGGATGGTCCATCGTTGAATACACCTAAGGTTGGGATAAGCAGATTTTTAGTCTCTCGTGAACGAAGGGATATGGAGAGTGGGTGGGAAAGTGGAGTTGAAGCCCAAGATCATATTGAATGGCAGGGCAGGGTCAACGGGCTACTCCTGCTCCTATTTCTCAAGCTCTTGTGCCCTTGGTTCTGACTCACCTGCAATGAAGATCCAGTGGTGGAATGGGAACAACACTCAGGCAGGTCAGTCATTAATGCCTCTTGTTAAAATGTTGCTGCTGGCCTCTGATCTTGAAATTGAACAGTTGGCAGTGAGACCTGTTCAAGAAGCAATCAGAAAAAATTCTTTGGCTCCTTTTCCACGGATGTCAATTTAAATTTGAGGCGGGGGGGGAAGGTCCTTCATGAAATGTCTGCCATCGGTGCTACTAAGATGCTCAGTCATAGTTACACCTGTCATTTCTTAGACTTCTCTGGCTGCCAATGGGTTATAATACTTCTGAGTATTTCTTCAAGCTGTGAGTCTAAATACAGGACCTGCTCCGGTATAATTGCCATGTGGTCAATGCATGGAATGCGATAACTATCACTGGAAAATACGACACAGAATATTTGACCTTTCTCCCCCAAAATGTAATTATGTCTAATATTGTTCCAGGGGCACATCTGAATCCTGCTATTTCCTTATCTATGTGTGTGCTGGGACAGCTTCAATGGTTGAAACTGCCTGTCTACTGCCTTGCTCAGCTTGCAGGAGCCTTTGCTGGGTCAGCAGCAGTTTTTGGGCTTTATTATGGTAAGTCCGGCATTTTCACATTTGCGTTTAAGACATGGGAATCGCTGCCTGCTCCAATAATCTTTATGTACTTTTTAGATGCATTCATGGCTTTTGATGGTGGGAACTTGGCAATAACTGGTGAAAATGCAACAGCGCAGATTTTCTCCTCTTATCCAGCTCCACATTTGTCTCTTGCGAATGGCTTTGCAGACCAGGTAAACACAAAAGCTTCCAAACTAATTTGATAGCTTGTTGACTGGTTCTGATGTGTTTCATTTTTCACTCCTTTGCATTAATGGCAGAAGCGTTTTAGAAATCCCCTGTAATTGCTGCCATTGGTGAGTTGCTCCCAGTCCTCTAGCTCTATGTAGGGACCTAGTAGAAGCTGTAGGAGTGCAGCCTGGGGTTATGCATCTTTTTGAGTTCCTCATGCATCCCATGGGAAGCACATGGTCTCTGTATTGGATCGGAGATGTGGAACTCCTGTCAACCGGTGACTCAGTGGAGTGAAGCTCCACCACATTGTAGCAGCCTGCAATCCATTTCCCCACCTTTTGCTTCATATTCTGCCCTGTGCAAATTAGCTGTCACATTTCCCACTTAGCAGAAGTGACTTGACTTCCAATGTAATTCATTAAGCCCGTTCATTAACATGTGAAAGGAACTACGTAAACGCAAGGTTTTACTGAGACACTGATGCTCCATCCATAAGTATCTCATTGAAGTATATTCAGTAATACTCCTGGCTGTTTGAACCTTCTACTGTTCTTTAACAAAATTCTGTTTATAAAAAAAAAGACAACTCATTCTTTTGACTGTCTGGATTGAATCACTTAATCATCTTATTCCGCAAATATTAATCTCTTATTTCAGAAAACCTGACTTATGAAAGAAAGCTACAATAAAAAAAATAGTTGTTTGGTAGTACAGAACTTGAGTATTGCTGAAAAAAGAGACATGCTGTCGAAGTTTTTCATCTTGCACTCATCAAGACAGATTTGCAAGAACACCAAACCTAAAGGAAACAAAAATAGTTGTTCCCTTTGAGATTTGGTGTTCTTGCGAATCTGTCCTGATGAGTGCAAGATGAAAAACTTCGACAGCATGTCTTTTTTTTCAGCAATACTCATTATAAAAGCCTCATTAAAGTTTCATTTTACCCTTTTAAAATATGACATACATTAAACATCATAAAGCATGATCAATTGTCCAGAGGGAAAAAAAAATCTATCCAATTCACAAATTCAATTCACAGAACTAAAGTGTGAAAGAGAAAAGGATAATATTAAAATGGGGTGATTTTCTAAGTATATACGGGCAGAAGAAGGCTTTGCCCTCCCAGGTGTGCATCTTGGAAAATCTTGGCTACATTGCCTTTGATTTTGTGTCCATTGGCAAGGTTTCCCAATGCTGGTGTGAACTTGGAAAATTAACCCCAATGTTCTTATTTTTGCTGAACGGAAGATCAAAGAAAACCACAAGGTGAGAAACCATCAAGAGCATTGAGACAATAATACGATCGCTGCAATTCCATACTAGCAGGCACTAAGCCCTAGGGCTGACACAGTGCACAATATATATGGCACCTCATAGCGTGACTTTGAGCATGGAGAATTCAGGCAAGGCTGAGGAGTTTATTTAAATAGATACCTCAGGAACATGACTGGAGTGCCGAATAAAAGATCTAATCTTTTCATGCCCACTCCAAATGAGGGAGACTTATAAATAAATTGAACCTATTTAATTCTGTTGGCCCCTCCTCCAAATAGGACTGGCATTTGCTCTTGGTCCCCCGATGCTTAGCATAGACAGGTCAATCCATCAATAGAAACATTATTTCCAGACTGTTTTTGGTCACCAAACAATTCAGCAGCTTTTTAAAGCTGCTGGCACCTGGTGAAGCAATCTCCGCACATTTAGACTCTCACAGAGCATCTTATGCTAAGCACAGTGAGTGCACCAATTATTTCAATTAGTTGACTTTGCATTATAGTGCAGAATCAACCAATAATGTGAGTTTAGCCACAAGTAACATTGTGCTGGTTCAACATTGCCAACTCTAAGTGTTAGCTAGCCACCTGTTGCAGAGTTGATGCAGAAGGTCCAGGGTGTGCAAAGAGATAGGTGAAGAGACAGAGAGTAGATACAACCTTCCTATATCTACTCACTTTTCTCAACTCAACTTCATTCACTCGAGCTGTCTATATTGATGTCACATGCAAGAATTTTCGTAGCAAGTGTCGCCTTCAGAAGATTTTGACCATCAGTCTGGGAATGAAAAGGATAAGTCTGCCTCCCAAACTGAAAGTCTATAGTACTACCTACTCTGCTCTACTCATGCAAGATTGGACTGTATACCAGCATCATGCCAAGAAGCTCACCCACTTTCACCTGAGCTGCCTTCGAAAGGTTCTGAAGATCAGATGGCAGGACAAAGTGCCAAACATTGAGGCCCACACCCGAGCTGGCATGCCAGGTGTCCACACTATTCTGAAACAGTCACAACTATGTAGCCAGGATGCCTGACATTCACTTACCAAAGCAAACCTTCTACGGAGAGCCTGAGCCTGGGGTAGGCTCTCATGGCAATCAAAGGAAGCTCTACATGGACACTCTGAAGGCTTTGCTTTGGAGCTTTGAAACTTGCCCAGGATCACTGCACCTGGTGCAACCAAATAAAAAATGGTGCAGCCTCCTTCGAAATCAAGCGCGTATCAGAAGCAGACAGAAAATGCAAGAGAGGAAATCCCAAGCCAACAATTCGTCCAAAACTCAACCATCTGTGGTATCCTATTGTCATGCCAAGAAGGCATGAAGAACAATAAATCTAAAAGAAATTTGTTCCTCTTCCATATTCTCTTTTTAAAATTCTTCTTTTAAAATGGACAATTGCTGAGCTGATAAAATAACCACAGCTAGTCACATGCTGGTAGTTCTGGAAAATTCTGAGCAGTTCCAATGGACAAAGGTGTACTCATCATCCTCCTGAAATGTGACACTCCCTTTACGTTATATGAGCATTCCAGCCAAGCCAACACAAAGGACTAGTAGACGAGACACCTGCCTCAGCTAGCACTGGAGAAAGGCAGAGCTATTTGTGACTCCTCGTCTCCAACATTGTGCTAATGGTTCTACAGTTACCTGCTTAAAATACAATTGGTTTTAACAAGCAGGCCTTAAAATATAACATTAGCTGAATGGCTCGACCCGAAACTACCCTGTCACATGACTGAGACTTGAGCTGTTTGAATTGCTTTAATTATACAGCTTTTGGGTTCTAACTTCAGTTGCTGTTTGGCCTCAGAGGAGATAACAAGACCCCAGGCTATAGCAGCCTGCCTCTGACC
Organism: Cetorhinus maximus; assembly: GCF_964194155.1. Lineage (NCBI taxonomy): Eukaryota > Metazoa > Chordata > Chondrichthyes > Lamniformes > Cetorhinidae > Cetorhinus > Cetorhinus maximus. The sequence goes on along the minus strand of NC_135904.1, from coordinate 20,364,481 downwards.
TCTGTCTCTCTCAAAGCCTGGTCTCCAGAAAGAATCCTGCATTTTGATTACAAAGTGAACTAATTCCCAGAATACAAGAATACTTTACTGTATCTTCACCTGCCTCAGCCTTCAACTGAGCTCCTAGGAAAAAGACCACGACTTCTGCCAGACAAAGTGAACTGAAAGAACCTTCCTTGGACAGTGACTTACTGGACTCGGGACTCATGTGAAATAATAAGAATTTTTTTTTCTGTGGTCTTTGCCCTATACCTCTTTCTTTCCTTTATCCCTCTTTAATTATGTGAATGTACCAGGGTTACATAGCGACAGCCCCTCTCTGCGTTTTGAGTATGTGTAAAATAAACTAACCCTCTGATTTTACCCTATCTCAAATTTGCTGTGGGGTTATTAATAGAGGATTAGATCCTTCCAAAACTGAGGGGTAGGGGAAAATATGTCACCATTTATAATTGGGGGAAATCAAAAATCAAGAACATCTTTCTGTTTGTGGATGGGTGGTGAGGAGGGAAATCAGGGCTGTCTTAAATTAAAGCCCCTCCTGTCTGTAACACTGTCTTATTTGCAGCAGAACCTTCCAGGCACATATCGGCCTTAACCGTCATCTACGTACTCACCGCAACCCCACCAAATACCACAGGCAATGAACTTGGTCATCTTTACTTTGTAGGATTAACAAGAGAGAGACTTCAACTCATCCAGATGCGGTTAAGTCACCATAGAATGAAGACTTGAAGGAACAGGTCCTCCCGTCTCCATGGTTCTTGCCCAGGAAACTCTTGTGTAATTACCTGTCCAGGCTAACAGTCGGTGTAAGTCTCTTTATCATAGGTGAATCAGCGGCAAAAGTCGCTGAGAGGAAATTACCCCCGATGTGCCATGTGCTCGGAGGTTTCATTGGTAAATGCATCACTTGGAGTGGTACTGAGCCATGCAGATGGGGAAGGTCCCTAATTTGATCCTTAGTGAATAGGCTAAATAAACTCAGCCAAGAGCTTGGTAGGATGAAAATCTTTAATGGAAAATCAGGCATGAATTACTCACAGTCTCCATCCATTCAAATTGTGAGCAGCTCGTGATTGATTGTGTGATAAGGACTTCCATTTCAACAAACTCTTATGTCCCTGCACTGAAGAAGGAATTCTACAAAAGGAAAATTTATTCAAGGATACAATATCCAATTATGCTCCCATCCTTCAGAAAGACCTTTGGTCCGATTCTTCCAACTTTACAGTGTAAATTTTTTAAAATAATAGTAGCCTACTCATCATCAGTATTAACTTGTACTGAAAAAAAAACATAAACTCTAAATACCCTTTCCAACAGACCAATAATTGCTTTGGAAGGAAGTCACTCTACCGTAGCTCCAAGAGTGTGCCACAATCCCTATTTATACACAACCTATCTTCATTGGACCATCATATGTTTCTATTAATATGAATATGTCTATGGTAATAATGATTACTTCAATTAATATTTCATATGTTTAGCACTCTAAAAATCATTATTTAATATTGTTGTAAAATATTTTAACGTTCTCTTACATAAAAGGCTTCTTTTTATCATTTCTTTGTCCTGTGCCTTATTTTTAATTGAACAATGATGGTCCCTTTATCGACATTTTATAGAAGTTTTACACGAATTCCAACTTGCATGCAGTTATTAGAGAAATTTTGGAATTAACTGTACCATATGATCTTATTTTTACTCTAGGTCCTGTTTTCACTTAATATTAATGCAGCATGTGGTTTAGATTGTACCATTTTACTTGCGTGCAATAATTATAAATCTCCACTGCATTTTACAAAGATCATCTTTTCATGCTCCCTTAGCCTCAGTCTCCAGGGGTAGAATTCCTTCTTCAGTGCAGGGACATAAGAGTTGTTGAAATGGAAGTCCTTATTGCACAATCAATCACAAGCTGCTCACAATCTGAGTGAATGGCGATTGTGAGTAACTCATGCCCGATTTTCCATTAAAGATTTTCGTCCTACCAAGCACTTGGTTGAGTTTAGTTAGACTCTTCACTACAGGTCGGTAAGAGTAGCTGCAGTTCATCTTATAGTATGTGACAGAATTGCCCTATTGCCTCTCTGCTGAACTACACTACATACTTCCTCAATAAAGCCTCAATATGACTTGTGCTGCTTGAATCTATAGGGAGATGGAATATTTGGTGGGCTGCAATCTCCTTGAATGTTGATGGACTCTCTTTTGCTTCAGCCTGACCTTGTTCTTCCTCCTCCTTGATGTGTGTTCATACCTACAGCTAAGAAGCTCTTAAATTGGCGCGGGATTAGGAAGAACATAAAACCCACAAAAATGATCTACAAACTATCAAATAATTCTCATTGCACTGACAAGCTCCTTTCAAGAACTGCTGGTTAGACACAATTGGCAGAGCATGTGCGACAGGCGCCACTCCCGTTTTTTTAGTCATTCACGGGATGTGGGCTTCGCTGGCTGGGCCAGCATTTATTGCCCAACCCTAGTTGCCCTTGAGAAGGTGGTGGTGAGCTGCCTTCTTGAACCGCTGCAGTCCAGGTGGTGTAGGCACACCCACAGTGCTGTTAGGGAGGGAGTTCCAGGATTTGGACCCAGTGACAGTGAAGAAACTGCAATATATTTCCAAGTCAGGATGGTGAGTGACATGCATGGGAACTTCCAGGTGCTGGTATTCCCATCTATCTGCTGCCCTTGTCCTTCTAAATGTTAGAGGTTGTGGGTTTGGAAGGTGCTGTCTAAGAATCCTTGGTGATTTCTTGCAGTGCATCTTGTAGATGGTACACACTGCTGCCACTGTGCGTTGGTGGTGGAGGGAGTGAATGCTTGTGGATGTGGTGCCAATCAAGCAGGCTGCTTTGTCCTGGGCAGTGTCAAGCTTCTTGAGTCTTTTAGGAGCTGCATTCATCCAGGCAAGTTGGGAGTATTCCATCACATTCCTGACTTGTGCTTTGTAGATGGTGGACAGGCTTTGACCAGTCAGGAGGTGAGTTACTCATTGCTTGATTCTTAGCCTCTGACCTGCTCTTGTAACACAACATTTATGTGGCTAATCCAGTTCAGTTTCTGGTCAATGGTAACTCCCAGGATGTTGATAGTGGGAGGTTCAGTGATGGTAATGCCATTGAACGTCAAGGGGTGGTGGTTAGATTATCTCTTCTTGGAGATGATCATTGCCTGGCGCTTGTGTGGCGCTTATGTTTCTTGCCACTTGTCAGCCCAAGCCTGGATATTGTCCAGGTCTTGCTGCATTTGGACATGGACTGATTCAGTATTTGAGGAGTCATGCATTGTGCTGAACATTGTGCAGTCATTAGCGAACATCGCCACTTCTGACCTTATGATAGAAGGAAGGTCATTGATGAACCTGCTGAAGATGGTTGGGCCTAGGGCACTACCCTGAGGACCTCCTGCAGTGATGTCCTGGAATGGAGATGACTGACCTCCAACAACCACAACCATTTTCCTTTGTGTTAGGTATGACTCTAACCAGCGGAGAATTTTCTCCCTGATTTCCATTGGCTCTAATTTTGCTAGGGTGCCTTGATGCCACACTCAGTCAAATGCGGCCTTGATGTCAAGGGTCGTCACTCTCACCTCACCTCTGGAGTTTAACTCTTTTGTCCATGTTTGAACCAAGGCTGCAATGAGGTCAGGAGCTGAAACCCAAACTGGGCATCAGTGAGCAGGTTATTGCTAAGCAAGTGCCCTTTGATAGCACTTTGGATGACGCCTTCCATCACTTTAATGATGATCGAGAATAGACTGATGGGGTGGTAATTGGCCAGGTTGGATTTGTCCTGCTTTTTGTGTACAGGACATACCTGGGCAATTTTCCACATAGCCGGGTAGATGCCAGTGTTGTAGCTGTACTGGAACAGCTTGGCTAGGGGTGCGGCAAGTTCTGTAGCACAAGTCTTCAGTACTATTGCTGGAATATTATCAGGGCCCATAGCCTTTGCAGTATCCAGTGCCTTCAGCCATTTCTTGATATCACGTGGAGTGAATTGAATTGGCTGAATCTGTGATGCTGGAGACCTCCAGAGGAGGACAAGATGGATCATCCACTAGGCAGTCCTTGCTGAAGATTGGAGCAAATGCTTCAGCCTTATCTTTTGCACTGATGTGCTGGGCTCCCCCATCATTGAGGATGGGGATAGTTGTGGAGCCGCCTCCTCCAGTGGGCTGTTTAATTGTCCACCACTGTTCACAACTGGATGTGGCAGGACTGCAGAGCTTAGATCTGATCCGTTAGTTGTGGAATCGCTTAGCTCTGTCTATCACTTGCTGCTTATGCTGTTTGGCACGCAAGTAGTCCTGTGTTATAGCTTCACCAGGCTGACATCTCATTTTTAGATATGCCTGGTGCTGCTCCTGGCATGCCCTCCTACACTCTTCATTGAACCAAGGTTGATCCCCTGGCTTGATGGTAATGGTACAATGGGGAATATGCCAGTCCATGAGGTTACAGATTGTGTTCGAGTACAATCCTGTTGCTTCTGATGACCCACAGCGCCTCATGGATGCCCAGTCTTGAGTTGCTAGATGTGTTCGAAATCTATCCCATTTTGCACAGTGGTAGTGCCACACAACTCAATGGAGGTTATCCTCAATGTGAAGCTGGGACTTCATCTCCACAACGACTGTGCATTGGTCATGCCTACAGATACTGTCACAGACAGATGCATCTGCGGCAGTTAGGTTGGTGAGGATGAGGTCAAGTATGTTTTTCCCTCTTGTTGGTCCCCTCACCACCTGCCGCAGACCCAGTCTAGCAGTTATGTCATTTAGGACTCAGTCAGCTCGGTCAGTAGTGGTGCTACCGAGCCACTCTTGGTGATGAACATTGAAGTTCCCCACTCAAAGCCTTTGCCACCCTCAGTGCTTCCTCCAAGTGTGTTCAACATGAAGGAGCATTGATTCATCAGCAGAGGGAAGGTGGTACGTTGTAATCAGAAGGAGGTTTCCTCGCCCATGTTTGATGCCATGAGACTTCATGGGGTCCAGAGTCGATGTTGAGGACTCCCAAGGCAACTCTCTCCCAACTGTATACCACTGTGCGGCCACCTCTGCTGGGTCTGTCCTGCCAGTGAGACAGGACATACCCGGGGATGGTGATGGTGGAGTCTGGGACATTATCTGTAAGATATGATTCCGTGAGGATGACTATGTCAAGCTGTTGCTTGACTAGTCTGTGAGGCAGCTCTCCCAATTTTGGCACTAGCCCCCCAGATGTTAGTAAGGAGGACTTTGCAGGGTTGACAGGGCTGAGTTTGCCGTTGTTGTTTCTGGTGCCTGGGTCAATGTTGGGTGGTCCATCTGATTTCATTTGGAACCCGGGTCCCCAGAGCATTACCCTGGGTCTCTGGATTACTAGTCCAGCGACAATACCACTACCATTGGTAGTTCAGAACTGAATATGGATTCTATGAGCCCGACTTGCCTAGGCTAATGAAGTGCTTTCTTGTTTCCTGATGTGTGTGCCAGGGCTGCCCAATTCAAGACAAAAATAAAACTACCTGGAAAAACTCAGCAGGTCTGGCAGCATCTGCGGAGAGGAACACAGTTAACGTTTCGAGTCCGTATGACTCTTCAACAGAACTAAGTAAAAATAGAAAAGAGGTGAAATATAAGCTGGTTTAAGGGGGGGAGTGGGACAGGTAGAGCTGGATAGAGGGCCAGTGATAGGTGGAGATAACCAAAAGATGTCATAGACAAAAGGACAAAGAGGTGTTGTTGCTTTTATCTTACTGCCCAATTCAAGGCTCCCTTCAAAACAGTCCTGGCAGTGGGAGTTGGGCCACTTTCATTGTGCGACTGACCCACTCCTGCCCAATGGGGAAGATGAGAATTGAGCCTGGAGCGTCTGCACTGGCCATTGCTACACATCTCCTGCAGTTTTCAGCTTTATGCAAACCGTTGCAATTCGAGTTATGAAAATGACCTTTACTGCACATTTCTTAGCAACCAGGTGAAGGGCCATTGGGCTGGAAGTCTGAGAGTTGGTCAACCTACCCTCTAAGACACAAGAGAGCCGCGTGAGATGTGCACAGGGAAGTAAACAAAGAGTTTTAGCTATTCAATGAAAAAACCTTCAGTTGCTCCCACATTTGCCAACAAATCTAGAAGCTATGCAACAAGAAGAAATGAGAAACATACCCACACAAGGAAAAGCTAAAGCCAAAGAGAATCACTGATCAAAGAAACTCCACAGCATGATGTCAAGTACCTTAAAACTGTAAGAATGAATATGCCACCATCAAACACAAATACTTTCACATGTACCATATCTAGTCTGAGATACAATGTCTTATTTTCAGTTCATTAGTTTATAATTCTGATGTTTATGATTACAGTGTATCTAGCACTTAAGTAAAGTGCATATTAACATTTAATTCAAGTACTCATGTTATACACATGGATGCAATGGGATCATGAAATAAATTTAACCTGTGATGCAAAAATTCAAGCAACCTATTTTATTCTTTGGACTGGAGCTTTGGTCTCCATGACAACCCTCTCCAATGGTTTCCAAAAAGCAGTTCCATGAACTTCCACCTGTCAGTCAAAGGATATCTTCACACTTCTCCATGATATAATTACAAATCTGAACATCATTGCCGACTGAATATTGTTGATTCAGTTACACCTCCTCAAAATGAGAAACTGAAAGACCTTGTATCATGTTTTACAAACATACAAACAAAAAAATAGGGAATTAAATTTGTAGAAGACAACCTTTTCCAAGTGATTCGATGGGGAAAAGTGAACAGCATTAAGCAATTGACAAAATATCGATCTAACTAATGAAACTTGCCATAATGAAAACAGACAATGCTGGAAATATTCAGCAGGTCCGACAATTCCTAGGAAGAGGAACAGAGTTAACGTTTCAGGCTGGTGGCCTTTTTGTTCTTGATTTCAGATTTCCAGCATCTACAGTATTGTGCTCTTTGTACTAACAACACTTGCTTCCTGTTTTGAACAGGTCGTGGGCACTGCTGCTCTGCTCTTCGCTATCCTCGCCATTTTGGACGCCAAGAACAATGCAGTGCCCAAAGGTTTGGAGCCAGTGGTGATTGGCCTGATCATCATGGTTATCACTCTTTCAATGGGCTTCAACTGTGGCTGTCCAATCAACCCAGCTCGTGACCTGGGGCCACGGCTCTTCACAGCCGTGGCTGGATGGGGATTTGAGGTTTTCAGGTATGTGACAATATCACAACAGTAACACTGCACCTAAATAAAAAAACTAATTTAAAGAGCCCCCTCGAGCACTCAGCAACAGGCACAACTGGCAGAAGCTGTAACATTTGTTATTTTGTAATTGGAGTGTGGCCAGTTTTGTGGGTGGAGCCAGCTTCTGGCTAAAATCCCTTAAAATTTGATTCCTGCGATGAAAGGGTTGTCTTATGAGGGAAGGTTGAGCCTATACTCATTGGAGTTTAGAAGAATGAGAGGTGATCTTATTGAAACATATAAGATTCTGAGGGGTCTTGACGGGGTGGATATTGAGAGGATGTTTCTCCTCGTGGAGGACTCTAATACTAGGGGGCACAGTTTAAAAATAAGGGGTCTCCCATTTAGGACAGAATTGAGGAGGAACTTCTTCACTCAGAGACTTATTAACTTTTGGAATTCTCTATCTCAAAGAGCTGTGGAGTTTGGAGGTCATTAAATATATTCAAGGTGGAGTTAGACAGATTTTTGATCTACAAGGGAGTCAAGGGTTATGGGGGCAGGCAGATAAGTGGAGTTGAGGCCACATTCAGATCAATCATGATTGTATTGAATGGTGGAACAGGCTTGAGGGGCCGATTGGCCTACTTTTGCTCCTATTTCCTATGCTCTTTATGAAGCCAACATGCCTGCAGGGTGTAAGAGGTTCTGCCTTCTCCCTATAAACTTCAAAGTCCAACTGTATAAGCCCCTCTACATTACACATTCCTTTTTCCGCTTCCACATTATGTCAGTCCCGCAGCTAGCTATGTTTTACATTTAGAAACAAAACAAAACTCTTCCTGATTTAATTAGTACCCTGGCAAGTGATGAAGTCTTTGTAGGATTTCAGTATTTGCCTGAACTGTCATCCCAGGAGTTTAATGCTTTGATTTTATTCTCCACAAGCAGTTCACTGCTCGGGCTACATCTGATATGTCACTGGCTCATATCAATTATGCTCCCTGAACCAGACGAGTTCAGTAAATCCTCCAGCCCCAACCCCAAGAAGTCCTCTTTCAGAGCTGAGAACAATCACATGGGGATATATTTTCCTCTGTTTTCTAATCTTAGTGAAAGAATAAATGTGAGTGGAAACCTGGGAACTCCAAATGCCTGGTTTTTTCCCCTACAATTAGTCAACTGAGGAAAGTACAAGTGGTATGGTCCTCTCCCAATGAACTTCAGAATCCAGTTGTGCAGATGCCCCCACACCAAACTTCCTTTTCCCACTTTCACCAGCTGTCTTACTGTCCCCTCAGTTACGACTTGAGTATTGATGGGAGGCAGTAAGTGATATCCTATTAATAACCTTGGAATTAAACTGAACTCCCAGTTTTTCCTCATGCTGACCATAGGAGAGATGAGGATAAATGATTAATTATACATTTAATACTGAGGAAGTTTCTGATTCAAGGATGCCATATGGTGCCATCTGCTATGTTGGCATAGGAAGGCTGGTGACAGCCTTTCCTCCAGAATCCAATGCAAGTGATGATATTATGAGCTGCTCTGTAGACACAACTGACATAAGCTCAGCTCCTCAGGCTTGTTTAACCTGGCAGCACATGCTCTGATTATATCCATCCTTCGGTACCTGATGTGCTGGTAGATAAACAGAATGTGTGCATGCCAGGTACTACTCAGTGCATAATAGAGCAAGGCAGTATGTACTGTGACCGTGCAAGCACAGTAGTCTGCAGGGAAAGACAGTGCGCTCATTTGCGTTCAGACCACACAAACTAACAGTACAAATGACGTATGTTCTTCAATACATCTCAGGCCCATTGCCCAGATTAGTCTAACGAGGATGTTAAAATGAATTCACAGTGACTTGCAGCCAGGGTACATGCACCGATGCAAATTTGTAATTTTACCAGAAAGTGGTGTCTTTATTAAGAAGAAACCTAATTTAGTTAACAATTGTCCTGAAACCGTGCTGTCTAATGAAGTACTACTGTGCTTGAGTGCAGTACCAAGGGAGTGCTACACTGTCAGAGGTGCCACCCTTCACTGAGAACTTAAATCAAGGCTCTCTCTGCCCTCTCAGGTCGATGTAAAAGAGCCCATGACAGCATCTGAAGAAGGGCAGAAATGTTCCTCCCTTGACCAAAACCTAAGACAGATAACCTGGTCATTCTCACGTTGCTGTCTGTGGGAACTGGCTGCGTATAAATTGGTTGCTGCATTTCCCGGACCATGTGCAACCTGTACTTGCGTTTTTGCAATAAGGACAATGACATCCTAGATACAAGATGTACCCCAGGAGATTGAAACACTGCTGAAAGCAGTAAGATATCCATATGAATAATCATAAGGGAACAGTATGATTGCTCAGCAGGATATGTCAGTGGAGGGTCCTGCTGAAGTTTATATTGATTGAACTCTCCAATGCAACAAAATAACATGTGAGGAACAAAGTTAGTGGGCTGTGGTGTCGTGTTAATGAACTGCACAGATTTGCCAAATTGGAATGCTACTCTCCTGTTTATGCCATGTTTCTGGCAGGCTTGGTAAGGGACTTTAATGAAGAGAAAGCTCCTGGGTAGGTGAGTGGGGCTGCCATGTGATGCCATTTGATTAGGTTGTGTTAGACAAACATGTTCACACCTTTGGGAACTGGGAACTTGGGAGCAGCTCTATAACGGGAGCCTTCAGGAGCTGAGTGAGTTTGAAAAAAGAATCAAATAGTAACATCACAGGAAAACAGTAAGTGACTGTGGCTAGAGAGTGTCTGTAAACAGCTGAAATTTAAAAAAAAAAGTTTTAGTAAAGGCAACTACTTAAAGTTAATTAAGTGACACAAGCAGCAGGGAAGTAAAGGCATGGCAGGGCAGCTTGTCTGTTGTAGAAAGCCCATGCTGTAACATGTGGAAAGCCCATGCTGTAACATGTGGAAAGCCCATGCTGTAACATGTAGAGAGCCCATGCTGTAACATGTAGAGAGCCCATGCTGTAACATGTAGAGAGCCCATGCTGTAACATGTGGAAAGCCCATGCTGTAACATGTGGAAAGCCCATGCTGTTACATGTGGAAAGCCCATGCTGTTACATGTGGAAAGCCCGTGCTGTAACATGTGGAAAGCCCATGCTGTAACATGTGGAAAGCCCATGCTGTAACATGTGGAAAGCCCATGCTGTAACATGTGGAAAGCCCATGCTGTTACATGTGGAAAGCCCGTGCTGTAACATGTGGAAAGCCCATGCTGTAACATGTGGAAAGCCCATGCTGTAACATGTGGAAAGCCCATGCTGTAACATGTGGAAAGCCCATGCTGTAACATGTGGAAAGCCCATGCTGTAACATGTGGAAAGCCCATGCTGTTACATGTGGAAAGCCCATGCTGTAACATGTAGAAAGCCCATGCTGTTACATGTGGAAAGCCCATGCTGTTACATGTGGAAAGCCCATGCTGTAACATGTGGAAAGCCCATGCTGTTACATGTGGAAAGCCCATGCTGTTACATGTGGAAAGCCCATGCTGTAACATGTGGAAAGCCCATGCTGTAACATGTGGAAAGCCCATGCTGTTACATGTGGAAAGCCCGTGCTGTAACATGTGGAAAGCCCGTGCTGTAACATGTGGAAAGCCCATGCTGTAACATGTGGAAAGCCCATGCTGTAACATGTGGAAAGCCCATGCTGTTACATGTGGAAAGCCCATGCTGTAACATGTGGAAAGCCCATGCTGTAACATGTGGAAAGCCCGTGCTGTAACATGTGGAAAGCCCATGCTGTAACATGTGGAAAGCCCGTGCTGTAACATGTGGAAAGCCCATGCTGTAACATGTGGAAAGCCCATGCTGTAACATGTGGAAAGCCCGTGCTGTTACATGTGGAAAGCCCATGCTGTAACATGTGGAAAGCCCATGCTGTAACATGTGGAAAGCCCATGCTGTAACATGTGGAAAGCCCATGCTGTAACATGTGGAAAGCCCATGCTGTAACATGTGGAAAGCCCATGCTGTTACATGTGGAAAGCCCATGCTGTAACATGTGGAAAGCCCATGCTGTTACATGTGGAAAGCCCATGCTGTAACATGTGGAAAGCCCATGCTGTAACATGTGGAAAGCCCATGCTGTAACATGTGGAAAGCCCATGCTGTAACATGTGGAAAGCCCATGCTGTAACATGTGGAAAGCCCATGCTGTAACATGTGGAAAGCCCATACTGTTACATGTGGAAAGCCCATGCTGTAACATGTAGAGAGCCCATGCTGTAACATGTGGAAAGCCCATGCTGTAACATGTGGAAAGCCCATGCTGTAACATGTAGAGAGCCCATGCTGTAACATGTGGAAAGCCCATGCTGTAACATGTAGAGAGCCCATGCTGTAACATGTGGAAAGCCCATGCTGTAACATGTGGAAAGCCCATGCTGTAACATGTAGAGAGCCCATGCTGTAACATGTGGAAAGCCCATGCTGTAACATGTGGAAAGCCCATGCTGTAACATGTGGAAAGCCCATGCTGTAACATGTAGAGAGCCCATGCTGTAACATGTGGAAAGCCCATGCTGTAACATGTGGAAAGCCCGTGCTGTAACATGTGGAAAGCCCATGCTGTTACATGTGGAAAGCCCATGCTGTAACATGTGGAAAGCCCATGCTGTAACATGTGGAAAGCCCATGCTGTAACATGTGGAAAGCCCGTGCTGTAACATGTGGAAAGCCCATGCTGTTACATGTGGAAAGCCCATGCTGTAACATGTGGAAAGCCCATGCTGTAACATGTGGAAAGCCCGTGCTGTAACATGTGGAAAGCCCATGCTGTTACATGTGGAAAGCCCATGCTGTTACATGTGGAAAGCCCATGCTGTTACATGTGGAAAGCCCATGCTGTTACATGTGGAAAGCCCATGCTGTAACATGTGGAAAGCCCATGCTGTAACATGTAGAGAGCCCATGCTGTAACATGTGGAAAGCCCATGCTGTAACATGTGGAAAGCCCGTGCTGTAACATGTGGAAAGCCCATGCTGTTACATGTGGAAAGCCCATGCTGTAACATGTGGAAAGCCCATGCTGTAACATGTGGAAAGCCCATGCTGTAACATGTGGAAAGCCCGTGCTGTAACATGTGGAAAGCCCATGCTGTTACATGTGGAAAGCCCATGCTGTAACATGTGGAAAGCCCATGCTGTAACATGTGGAAAGCCCGTGCTGTAACATGTGGAAAGCCCATGCTGTTACATGTGGAAAGCCCATGCTGTTACATGTGGAAAGCCCATGCTGTTACATGTGGAAAGCCCGTGCTGTAACATGTGGAAAGCCCATGCTGTAACATGTGGAAAGCCCGTGCTGTAACATGTAGAGAGCCCATGCTGTAACATGTGGAAAGCCCATGCTGTTACATGTGGAAAGCCCATGCTGTAACATGTGGAAAGCCCGTGCTGTAACATGTGGAAAGCCCATGCTGTAACATGTGGAAAGCCCATGCTGTAACATGTGGAAAGCCCATGCTGTAACATGTGGAAAGCCCATGCTGTAACATGTGGAAAGCCCATGCTGTAACATGTGGAAAGCCCATGCTGTTACATGTAGAGAGCCCATGCTGTAACATGTGGAAAGCCCATGCTGTTACATGTAGAGAGCCCATGCTGTAACATGTGGAAAGCCCATGCTGTTACATGTAGAGAGCCCATGCTGTAACATGTGGAAAGCCCATGCTGTTACATGTAGAGAGCCCATGCTGTAACATGTGGAAAGCCCGTGCTGTAACATGTGGAAAGCCCGTGCTGTTACATGTAGAAAGCCCGTGCTGTAACATGTGGAAAGCCCATGCTGTTACATGTGGAAAGCCCATGCTGTTACATGTGGAAAGCCCATGCTGTTACATGTGGAAAGCCCGTGCTGTTACATGTAGAAAGCCCATGCTGTTACATGTGGAAAGCCCGTGCTGTTACATGTGGAAAGCCCGTGCTGTTACATGTGGAAAGCCCATGCTGTAACGTGTGGAAAGCCCGTGCTGTTACATGTGGAAAGCCCGTGCTGTTACATGTGGAAAGCCCATGCTGTTACATGTAGAAAGCCCATGCTGTAACATGTGGAAAGCCCGTGCTGTTACATGTGGAAAGCCCGTGCTGTTACATGTGGAAAGCCCATGCTGTTACATGTAGAAAGCCCATGCTGTAACATGTGGAAAGCCCGTGCTGTTACATGTGGAAAGCCCGTGCTGTTACATGTGGAAAGCCCATGCTGTTACATGTAGAAAGCCCATGCTGTAACATGTAGAAAGCCATGGACACTTGCTGTAGCCTGGACACCACATGGGCAGGAAGCGTCACCAGCTGCAGAAATTTGAACTCCGGGACCGGAAATTTCCAGCCCCTCACGCCTGCGGAATCTTCCGGTCCCGCCGATGTGAGCGGAGATTTCAGTGGCTCGTCAGCCCCCCCTTGAGGGGAACCCGTCACAGGGCAGGGGGGCTGGAAAATTCCGGCCCAGGTTTCGGAACTCCAGCTGGAGTCACTGTGGCGCATCTGCGAGGTTGAGAACCACGTGGATGACACGTTTAGGGAGGTAGTCACACCCACAGATTAGGAGCACGGAGGCAGAGAGGGAGTGGGTGACCAGCAACGCAGTTAGTCCATCTCGCTCACCAATCAGTTTTCCATTTTGGATACTGGTGAGGTCCATGGTTCCTCAGGGGAGTGAAGCAAGACCCAAGTCCGTGGCACCACTGGTGGCTCAGCTACACATGAGGGGAGGAAGAAGAGTGGAACAGCAATAGCGGTAGGAGATTCAACTGTTAGGGGAACAGACAGGTATTTCTGCAGCCGTAGATGTGACTCCAGGATGGTATGTTGCCTCCCTGGTCCCAGGGCCAAGGAAGTTGCCAAGCGGCTGCAGGACATTCTTTTGAGGGAGGGTGAACAGCCAGAGGTCATCCACATCGGTACCAACAACATAGAAAGAGGGATGAGATCCTGAAAGCAGTTTATAGGGAGCTAGGAAAGAGATTGAAAAGCAGGACCTCTAGGGCAGTAATCTCAGGATTACTCTCAGTACCACGTGCTACTGAGCATAAGACCATGAGACGTAGGAGCAGAAATAGGCCTTTCAGCGCATCGAGTCTGCTCCGTTCAATGAGACCATGACTGATCTGATCATCCTCGACACCACTTTCCTGCCTTTTCCCCTTAACCCTTGATTCCCTTACTGATTAAAAATCTGTCTATCTCAGCCTCGAATGTAATTAACAGCCCAGGCTCTACAGCCCTCTACAGTAAAGAGCTCCATATATTGACTACCTTCTGAGAGAAGAAATTCTTCCTCATCTCTGTTTTAAATGGACAACTCCTCACTCTGAGATTATGCCCTCTGGTCCTAGGCTCTCCCACAAGGGGAAACAGCCTCTCAGCATCTATCCTGTCAAACCCCCTAAGAATCTTATATGTTTCAATAAGGTCGCCTCTCATTCGTCTAAACTCCAATGAGTACAGACCCAACCTACTCAACCTCTCATCATAAGAAAATCCCTCCATCCCCAGGATCAACCTAGTGAACCTTCTCTGGACTGCCTCTAATGCCGGTACATCTTTCCTTAGATAAAGGGACCAAAACTGTTCACAGTATTCTAGGTGTGGTCTAACTAGTGCCTTGTATAGTTTTAGCATGGCTTCCCTATTTTTATACTCCATTCCCTTTGAAATAAAGGCTAACATTCCATTTGCCTTGCCTATTACCTGCTGAACTTGTACGCTTGCTTTTTGTGATTCATGCACGAGGACCCCCAAATCCCTCTATGCTACAGCTTTCTGCAGTCTTTTTCCATTTAAGTAATATTCAGCTCCTCTATTCTTCCTGCCAAAGTGCATAACCTCACACCTGCCACATTATATTCCATCTGCCACATTTTTGCCCACTCACTTAACCTGTCTATATCCCTCTGTAGACTCTTTGTGTCATCCTCACCATCTGCCTTCCCACCCACTTTTTTGTCATCTGCGAAATTGATGAAAGTACATTAATTTCCCTCATCCAAGTCAGTAATATATATTGTAAATAATTGTGGCCCTAGCACTGATCCCTGTGGCACTCCACTAGTTACAAGTTGCCATCCTGAAAATGCACCCTGTATCCCAACTGTCTTCTATTAGTTAGTCAGAGCGCTATCCATGCTAATATACTACCCCCAACACCATGGGCTCTTATCTTATTAAGTAGCCTTATGTGTGGTACCTTATTGAATGCCTTTTGGAAATCCAAATATATTACATCCACTGGCTCCCCTTTATCTATCCTGCTTGTTACCTCCTCAAAGAATTCTAATAAATTTGTCAGGCATGATTTCCCTTCATGAAGCCATGCTGACTCTGCTTGATTATATTTTGCATTTCTAAATGCTCTGCTATTACATCCTTTATAATAGACTCCAACATTTTCCCAATGACAGATTAAGCTAACTGGCCTATAGTTACCTCAATAGGAATAGGAGGATTGTGCGAATGAACATTATACATTAATGATCTAGATGAAGGAACTGAGGGCATCCTGGCTAAGTTTGCAGATGATACAAAGATAGGTGGAGGGACGGGTAGTATTGAGGAGGCGGGGAGGCTGCAGAAGGATTTGGACAGGCTAGGAGAATGGGCAAAGAAGTGGCAGATGGAATACAACATGGGGAAGTGTGAGGTCATGCACTTTGGTAGGAAGAATAGAGGCATAGCCTATTTTCTAAATGGGGAGAGAATTCAGAAATCTGGAGTGCAAAGGGACTTGGGAGTCCTAGTCCAGGATTCTCTTAAGGTTAACTTGCAGGTTGATGTGGTAGTTAGGAAGGCAAATGCAATGTTGGCATTTATTTCAAGAGGACTAGAATATAAAAGCAGGGATGTGCTGCTGAGGCTTTATAAGGCTCTGGTCAGACCACATTTAGAATATTGTGAGCAATTTTGGGCCCCGTATCTCAGGAAGGATATGCTGGCCCTGGAGAGGGTCCAGAGGAGGTTCACGAGAATGATCCCAGGAATGAAAAGCTTAACATATGAGGAACGTTTGAGGACTCTGGGTCTATACTCGATGGAGTTTAGAAGGATGAGGGGGGATCTGGTTGAAACTTACAGAATACTGAAAGGCCTGGATAGAGTGGACGTGGGGAAGATGTTTCCATTAGTAGGAGAGGCTAGGACCCGAGGGCACAGCCTCAGAGTAAAGGGAAGACCTTTTAGAACAGAGATGAGGAGAAACTTCTTTAGCCAGAGAGTGGTGAATCTATGGAATTCAGAAGGCTGTGGAGGCCAGGTCATTGAGTGTATTTAAGACCGAGATGGATAGGTTCTTGATTGGTAAGGGGATCAAAGATTATGGGGAGAAGGTGGGAGAATGGGGTTGAGAAACTTATCAGCCATGATTGAATGGCAGAGCGGACTCGATGGGCCGAATGGCCTGTTTTCTGCTCCTATGTCTTATGGTCTTATGGTCTAACACATGGTGGAGAAACAGTTTAGGATGGAGGGCTTTAGATTTCTGGGGCCAGTGGGACCTGTACAAGGAGGATGAGTTATACCTTACCAGGACAGGTACTAATATCCTCAGGGAAGATATTCTAGTGCTGCTAGGGAGGGTTTCTACTAACTGGGAAGGAGATGGGAACCTGAGAGGGAATTTGGATAGGAGGAAAACAAAGCTGATAATGGGAAATACTAAAGTAGTAAATGAAAGTAGAAGGCAGTGGAAACAAAGGCCAGCATCAAATAGAGTCAAAATACAGAATAATGTTAAAAGGGCAGAATTAAATATATTCTATCTGACTTCATGCAGCATTCGCAACAAGGTGGGTGAATTGGTGGCATGAATAAAGGTAAGCGGGTATGTTCTAATTGCCATTAGACGGAGATGGGGCTGTAGGGTGACCAAGGCTGGGAACTGAATAATCAAGGATCTTTGACATTTAGGAAGGACAGGCAAAAAGGAAAAGGAGGTGGGGAATCGCTGATAATAAGGGATGAGATCAATACGTTACTGAGAAAGGATCTTAGGTCGGGAAGAACAAGATGTAGAATCAGTTTGGGTGGAGCTACGAAACAGCAAGGGGCAGCAAGCATTAGTAGAAGCTGTTTATAGGCCACCAAATAATAGTGGTAATATAAGGCACGGTACAAATCAGGAAGTTAGAGGTACATGTAACAAGGGTAATACAGTAATTCTGGGAGACTTCAATCTACATATAGACTGAGTAAATCTAATGAGCACTAATGCTGTAGAAAATGAATTCCTGAAATGTGCTCAAGATGGTTTTCTAGAGCAGTATGTTGAGGAACCAACTAGGAAACAGGCTATTTTAGATTTAGTATTATGCAATGATCTTGTTGTAAGAGAGCCCTTAGGGAAGAGCGACCACAATATGATACAGTTTTACATTAAGTTTGAAAACAATGTAGTTCAGTACAAAACTCAGGTCTTAAATCTAAACAAAGGAAACTATGAAGGTATGAGGGGCAAGTTGTTTGTGGTGAATTGGGAAAACATATTAAAAGATATGATGGTAGACCAGCAATGACTAGCATTTAAAGAATTAATATATGGTTTACAACAAATGTACATTCCTTTAAGGCAGAAAAACCCAACAGGAAAGGTGACTCAACCATGGCTAACAAAGAAAGTTAAAGATTGTATTAGATCAAAGGAAGAGGTTTATAAAGTTACCAAAAATAGTAGTAGGCCTGAGGATTGGGATTTTTTTTTAGAATTCAGCAAAGGAGGACCAAGGAACTGATAAAGAAAGTGAGAATGGAAATGAATGTAAACTAGTGAGAAACATACAAACGGACTGTAAAAGCTTCTATAGATATGTAAAAAGGAAAAGATTAGCAAGGACAAATGTGGGTCCATTACAGGCAGAGACCAGAGAATTTATAATGGAGAATAGGAAAATGGCAGATAAGCTAAATAATTACTTTGTGTTTATCTTCACTGAGGAGGAAACAAGAAATCTCCCAGAAATAAGAGCAAACCAATGGACTAGTGAGAATGAGAAACTGAAGGAAATTAGTGTTAGTAAAAAAAAAGTAGCATTGGAGAAATTAATGGGACTGAAAGTTGATAAATCCCAGGATCTGATGATTTACATCCTAGAGTGTTGAAAAAGGTGTCTGTAGAGATAGTGAATGCATTGGTAGTCATCTTTCAAAATTCATAGATTCTGGAATGATGGCTGCAGATTGGAAGGTGATAAATGTAACCCCACTGTTTAAGAAAGTTGGGAGAGAGAAAAGGAGGAACTACGGACCATTTAGCCTGATGTCAGTGGTAGGGAAAATACTAGAATCTATTATAAAGGATGTGATAACTGGACACTATGTAAATAATGGTATGATCGGGCAGTGTCAACATGGATTTATGAAAGTGAAATCATGTTTGACAAACCTGTTGGAGTTTTTTGAGTAAGTTACTAGCAGATTAGATAAGGGGGAGCCAGTGGATATGGGTGTTCAGGAAGCTTTCGATGAAGTCCCACACAGGAGGTTAGTAAAGAAAACTAGAGCAAATGGGATAGGGGGTAATATATTGGCATGGATTGAGGATTGGTTAATGGACAGAAAACAGAGGGCAGGAATAAAAGGGTTATTCTCAGGTTGGCAGGCTGTGACCAGTGGGGACCACAAGGATCAGTGCTTGTACCCCAGCTATTCACAATCTATATCAATGATTTGGATGTGGGGACTAAATGCAATATTTCCAAGTTCGCAGATGACACAAAACCAGATGAGAATATGAATTGTAAGGAGGATGCAAAGGGGCTTCAAAGGGATTTGGACAGGCTTGGTGAGTGGGCAAGGACATGGCCAATGGATGTGCGAGGTTATCCATCTTGGTAGGAGGAACAGAGGTGCAGAGTATTTCTTAAATAGTGAGAGATTGGAAAATGTTGATGTCCATAGGGACCTGGGTGTCCTTGTTCATAAGTCACTGGAAGCCAACATGCAGGTGCAGCAGGCAATTAGGAAGGCAAATGGTATAATGGCCTTTATCACAAGAGAATTTGAGAATAGGAGTAAAGATATCTTTCTTCAATTGTATATAACCTTGTTTAGACAGCACCTGGAGTGTTGGGTACAATTCTGGTCCTCTTATCTAAGGAAGGATATACTTGCCATAGTGGGATTGCAGTAGATATTCACCAGACTAATTCCTGAGATGGCGGGATTGTCCTATGATGAGAGATTGAGGAGACTGGGCCCATATTCTCTCGAGTTTATAAAGAAGAATGAGAGGTATGTCATTGAAACTTACAACATTCTTAAAGGACTTAGGGTAGACGCAGGAAGGATGTTTCCCCTGGTTGGGGGGGTTCTAGAACCAGGGGATACAGTCTCAGAATAAGAGGCAGGCCCTTTAGGACTGAAATGAGGAGGAATTTCTTCACTCAGAGGGCGGTGAGCCTCTGGAATTCTCTAACCCAGAGTGCTCTGGAAGCTCAATCATTGAGCATATTCAAAACAGAAATTGATAGATTTCTACATATTAATGGCATCAAGGGACATGGGGAGAGTGCGGGGAAGTGGTACTGAGGTAGATGATCAGCCATGATCTAGTTGAATGACGGAGCAGGTCAAGGGGCTGAATGGCCTATTCCTGTTCCTGTGTTCAGTTTGAAGTTTATTGTCAGCCCTTTTGTGTTCACTGATTTTAGCAACAACACAAATAAAGTATACAAAGCTGGTTTTCTCAGCTTCTTATCCTTCCCACTAAATGAGTAAAAGAAGGAAATCTCAGCCAGTGGAGGAGGCTGTGAATCATCAAAAGTAGGTTTGGAAAGAAGTTTGAAAAGCTCCCCAGTGCAGAGGGAAGTTCATCCAAATCTAGCTTTATCTGAACTGGCCAGAGAAAGTGTCGGCAATGAGAGAATTCAGGGTCAAGGAGCGAGACTGTTCCATGCTGGAAGGAGAGATCAAGTTGGAGGGAGAGACTTGTGAGACAGCAGAAATGACAGAATTTATTTAGCTATTAATTCGCCATTGGTTGCATGTGGTGGGCTTGAGACTCAGACAATTGCATAGAGACTGTTAGTCATTACTTTTCCTATGACATGCTCCAGCATTTTCTAATTGAGTTGTTGGCTGTTTTGTAAAAACTACTGGGGGAAGAATCCCTCTGACGTAGCAAAAGAGCAAATGTGTACTTTATAAACTTGCATCCAACACAAGTCCAGAGATAAGGGGAAGTCAGATTACAGATACCAAGAAATGAGCGGGTGGTGTAACCTAATGCCAAGGATTTGCACAGCGTTTCTAAACCACTGAAGCATCACTCGCCTGAATGTCACTGAACCCCAGACACATTGAATAGCCGTGTGAGTACAGCATGTAGTAACTGTCCCATTCTAACAGGCTGAGACATTGGTCTGGCTTGAGTGAGTCAGTCTCGCCACTGGATCTGATATCTATCTGTTTTTTTTGTCCACACAGTGTCAGCAATGGGTGGTGGTGGGTTCCTGTCATCGCACCAATGATCGGTGGAGTCCTTGGGACCGCCATTTATGTTCTGACAATCGAGCTGCACCATGAAGAGACAACCCCAAAGGAGAGCTACACTACCTCAGGACAGCAAGCGGAAGGGAAGGCAAAATATGAAATGATTGCAGTGCAGAGTAACAAATAACGTGGAACATTGAGTGAAGAACCAGCTGCTAGTGTTGGGATCTGGGTCTGTGAGGAAAATATGAATTAATTTCAAAAAGAGCTTCATTATTCACCTGACAAATGAGTTATGGGGATATGATTCTAATGTTATTGATAGGGGACAGAGTCGTCGATCACAAAAGCTATTAAAGAACCAACCTAATGTTGTGCAGTGATACCTTGACAGGCTGTTTAACACCCAAATAGAGATGAGACAGAATTGGGACCAGTTCAATATCACATATTCACAGATTCTACAGTGTAGAAAGAGGCCATTTGGCCCATCATGTGTGCACTGGCTCTCTGAGCATTTTAATTTAGTGCCAATCTCCTGCCTTTTCCCTGTAACATTGCACATTGTTTCTAATTAAATAATCATCCAATGCCCCCATCTTGAAAGCCCCAATGAACCTGCCTCCACTACACTTCCAGACAGTACATTCCAAATCCTAACTACTTGCTGTGTGAAAAAAGTTTTCCCTCACCTCACATTTGCTTCTTTTGCAAAACACTTTAAATCTGTGCCCTGTGGTTCTCAATCCATTTACAAGTGGGAACAGTTTCTCCCTATCTACTCTGTCCAGGCCCCTCATGATTTTGAAAACTTCTATCAAGTCTGCTCTTAGCCTTCTCCTCTCCAAGGAAAACAGTCCCAACTTCTCCAATCTTTCTTCATAACTGAAGTGTCTCATCCTTGGAACTATTTTCATAAACCTCTTCTGCACTCTCTCCAATGCATTCACATCCTTCCTATAGTGTGGCACCCAGAACTGTACACAATACTCCAGCTGAGATCTAACCAGTATCTTATGTATATTCATCATAACCTCACTGCTCTTATACTCTATGCCCTATTAATGAAGCCTAGAATACTGTATGCTGTAAAAACAGCTCTCTACCTGTCCTGCCACATTTAATGACTTATGTACATATACACCCAGGTCTCTCTAATCCTGCACACCCTTTAGAATAGAACCCTTTGTTTTATACTATCTCTCCATGTTCTTTGTACCAAAGTGCATCACCTCACACTTCTCTGCATTGAACTTCATCTGCCACCTGTCTGCCTGCTCCACCAATGTATCTATGTCCTTTTGAAGTTCTATACTGTCCTCCTCACAGTTTACAATCCTCCCGAGTTTTGTGTTGTCCGCAAACTTTGAAATTGTCCCCTGCACACCAAGATCTAGATCATTTACATATATCAGGAAAAACAAGGGTCCCAATACCAACCCCTGGGGAACTCCACTACAAACCTTCCCCCAGTCTGAAAAATATCCCTTAAACCATTACTCCCTGTTTCCTATCCCTCAGCCAATTTTGTATCCATGTTGTCACTGTCCCTTCTATTCCATGACCTATATTCAATGAGGAAAACCTGGTAAATTCTTGAGTCACAAAGTCACTAGTAAGTTGCTTCAAGAATACGTGTCAGGAGCAGGATTACATAAGTCACAGGCCTATCAACTCACAACTCATAGACGTAAAGGAGTTGCATCAGCTGCTTTGCAATTGCTTACTGTACCTTAAACCACCTTGTCCTGATGTGTATTCTGCTTATACCACACGTATACATTTATTTATACATTTCAGTGTACAACTTCCATGCAAAATATTGCCACAACCAACCTGGAAGCTCCAACCACTGTACAAAAGAATGGCACATTAACCAAACTGAATATTTGTGAAGTAAAAACATACTTTCAATTCATACTGTGTATTGGAATGATCAATTTGCATTTATCAGAAGTCTTAATGATGTATTTTATCAGTTTAGACAGATCTCGCTGAAAACACATACTTGTGTATTTTCATTTCCACAGGCCCATACCAATCTGCTTCTGAATGTATTGCTTTGCAGAATAACCAAAACACATACTTGAATAAATTTTATATCAATTAAAGTTAACATTATTGCAACCTTCCCATCTGTTTACGTGATTATATTGTTGCACATCAATACAGTGCTGTGTTACTGTTAATACCTATATTACTAATCAGCAGTGTAGTGTGGAAGTGTGGAACTAACTACGTTGTTGGTCTACTTGGTCTACTCTTCACTGTCACATCTTTTCCTGCTTACAACAGAATGTCAGCGATATGTATAAATGGGCGATTTACTTTTATGTAATTAGACAATTTAAGACAGAATGTGAAATGGAGATGCAGGTTGCTGCACTGAGGAACAATTCTGATAAAACTAGTAACACAGATTACCTGTTTGTTCAGGTCATTGCTCTTTGTAGAACTCTGATGTGCCCAAAATAGCTGAGTGTTTGTCCACTTAAACACAACTAGGTCCCCCTGAGAGACGTGATAAGGGAATTTCAACTTTCCATCCCTTGTGGTCAATGTTACCAACTAGGAGTCTCAGAAATGTAGTCTGCAGTGTAGTTATTTTTCTACTATTAATTTGTACAGTCGGAGATTTATATGAGGACTGGATTTTATTTTAACATGTTACCCGCTAGGCAGCAAGGGGAATTTTAACCCCCAAGAGTTGGTGGATTTGGGCTGAATCAGATGTGCAAATTTTTCAAACCTCAAACCCAAGCCCATCTTGCCTCGATCCCGCTCGCTTCCAGTTTTAACGGAGGCAGGTCAGGTGTGGCGGGGGGGGCAATCAGCCTGATCCAAGGAGATAAGCTGCTCATTTAAATATTTTGATGAGGCTACACGTCTCAGAGATTATCTTTCCTCTAGTTCAAACCCACCGCCAAAGGAAAGTGGGGACTGCTAAGTCGGAGAAGTTTGTGCTTTTCCAGCAGTGCTGGTGAGCCAGGAGATCAGGAACGTTTCCTCCAAGCTCCCAGACTAACCTGCTTCCCTCCCCTCCCCGCAATTGGACCTGTCTATCCCCAAGATCGGTCCACTCCCAAAATATCACCAACGCCCTCATGATTACCACCAACTCCTTCCGCTGTCACCAACCACACACCCCCCCCACCCCACCCCCACCCAATCTCAGCCCTTGATTTGCCTCCATACTCACCTCCCAGGTCTACAAGCCTCTTGCATCCCTTAACCCAGAACTACAGCATTCCCCACCTAACAGGGAGTCAAGTTTTTCCAATTGGACTGGGAGTTCCTGGGCAGGGATCCTATTGATTAAAGACCCGCACGCTGGGTTTGCAAAAGCCCAGATGACCAGGACTTCCCCCACCCCCCCCATCCAACCTAATCAGAAATCCCACTCCAGTAATGACCAGGGCCAGCAAACCTGACAATACAGCACTCCCTCAGCGCTGCACTAAAGCGTCAGCCTATCAAACCCACAGTGACTCAGAAACAGCAAACGCCTGAGTCAAGAGGACTATTTTACAGAGGCCCCTGTACACTGGCTTGGGGAACATTTCCTTTTACAGTGCTAATTCGAAATGATTGAATGAAGCAAAACTATCAAAGATTGTTTGGTTTCTCCTGCCCTTTATTGAATCTTTCTGTACTGAGATTCTTTTTCTGAAAATGTTGTATTGCCAAGTTCTGCTACTGGTTTATTTACTATCTTGTTGCCTGGTAACTGACACTGGCATGGCTCCACCTATGAACACTTGGGCAGCTTACTGATTGTGTGTACCGTATCCATCCTGCACAATTGTATTCGGTGTAACCTAGCAACCAGCTGAATCGGTTGGGTTAGTTACAGTTACAGAAAAGCGTGCTTACTTTTCATCTCAATATATTGGTTGAGTTCCGTGCATTTTCAGTCTAACTTGTCCTGGTTGTGTTATCGTTTATTGTAATGGCACCATAGTGGGATATTTGCGCAAACACAACCATTAGCCTAAAAATCAGACCCTGGACTCTATGAGGAAGAGGATTGGACAAAGCAACCCTTCGATTGCACTATAATATCAGAACAACCCAAATGGGGAAGCAGTGATGTAGTTCTCGAACACAAAGAAGCTCAAATCACATTAAAACTCCAAGCAGGTGAGACAAAGTCACTTTTGTGTGGTCAATTGGGAGCAGCCCAGGCATACACCAACAACTTACATTTACATCGTGTGTTGAAATGTCCAATGCTATTTTACAGTGGGGACAGCAGCCAAGGGGCATTTTGTTGGGGTCCAAATCAGGGGAGGCGTTCAAGAATGGTCAAGGAAATGAGTTTTCAAGAAGGTGGGAAGAGAGGTGACAAGGTGAAGAGGTTAAGGAAGAGAATCCAGAGCAATGAAGACTGAGGATTCTGATAACAGTGGTGGAGATCAGGCAAAGTGGAGGAGCATGGGGTGTGTGATGAGTTGTAGGGTTGGAGAAGAATACAGCTGTTGGAAAGAATGAAGCCAAAACAGGATTTGAAGATCAGGGCAAAAGGTTTGAGCTTGATGTACTGGGGGGCATGGAACAAGTGGAGGTCAACGTGCAAGGGGGAGGGGATTGATGTGCAGGAGTTTGTGCACAATAGGATATGGACTTCAAAATACTAGGTGAGTTGGAGTTGTTTGTGGTGAAGTTAGGGATGCTGGTGAGAAGACCATTGGACATATCAAGGCTTGATTGATGAGGGCATGAATAGGGGTTTCATTAGCGATGAGTGTTGTGATGTGTCACTGCTGCCACCATGTTGTAGGGTGTTGGATACCATTCAGTCAGTCTTCGTGAAGTCTTCAAAGTCTTAAGTAAGTAACTGTATGTATTTATTTACTACAAGAAATATGTACAAATATACAGTAAAGGGTTAAAACTAGGAGCTGTCTCCATGCTTGCTGGTACACAGGGTTCTGTCCAGCACTAAACTGACCCCTAGGTGCAGGTCATGTTTTACATCACTGCGTAAGCGGTATTGTACTCAGTCCCAAGTCAACCCTATATGTGCCAGAGCCATATACTACAATGAGGTTCTTAATAGCAACAAGAGGAAGCCATGTCCAGGAACTGGAAATGAGCAGCTTTGCAAATAGGCTAAATGTAAGATTTGAAATTCAACTCAAGGTCCAACAGGACACAGAGATAGCACATCATTGAGTTCAGTTTGAACAAGCAGACAATCAGAAAGATGGATTTGAAGACTGCATAATGGAGTTTCTGATAATATTGAACTGAAGGGAATTCTGTCCCACCCAAGATTTGATGGCAGACAGGAAATACAAGAACATTGTTGTTTTATTCCGGAAATCCAGATGGTGAAGCATGTTACTGGAGCCAATTTTTACCCAGTGTTACATTTATTTACAGAGTTTAAACATTATAAGCAGTCACCTCCTAACTCAACCACACCACAGTTTTGGTAAGTCTCTCCTTATATGTACTCAAGCAAAACCCCAATTAATGTCTTCCACCTGCATATAAATAAACACAATTAATATACAATTAACAGAGCGGATTCAAAGGCGAAGAGAAAGAAGTTGGTTAGCACTGGAACTAGTAGCGTTCTAGGTATAGAGGATCATTTTAAGTATATTGCAAATTAGGCAGGTGCATTCTAGCAGTGACTTTAATAAAATTATTTCATTTTTTAGAGTTTCTTTACCATTATGGAAGTGATTGAATCTGTTTTGACTGTATAGTTTTCTATAACACCCCCACCAGAGCCAACAGCAGACCAGCCTTTGTAGGCACAGAGACAGGGGTAGGAACGTTTACTTGTCAAGGTCTCTTAATAAGCCCTAAAAATAGACACAATTACTGCTCCTGTGCAACCAAACCATCATAAACAGGTCGACAACACCTCATTTTAATTCATCTTCCAAAGGACGGCAGCCCTGACAATCCGGTACACTCTTGGTACTCCACTGGCTTATCAGCCTAGGAGATTGTAATTATGACCTGGAGTGGGACTTGAACACCCAACCTTCCGACTCAGTCCTGAGAGGGTTACCAACCAAGCCAGGCTGATATATAAATTATAAATGAATTATTGTCTAATAACATCCTGAGAGCATCTTACTTTTCCAAATAAAGTATGCAGGAGTGTCTATGCTGGCTGCTAACATCCGTTACCTCTTCTACTGCATCATTAAAACATAGCCCAATGGTCCTATTATAAGAGTGAACCCTGTCTATAATGGCTAACTATAATGGGCCCTTTGTAGTCAGGTGAACTTAGTTCCACCATAGAGTCTTTCCAGAAAGATCGGACATTTAAAACATTCTAAATACTGAAATCATAAACAGAACAGAAGTTTCATTAGTTTACACATTTCCATTGTTTCACCAGGATGTCAAAAAAGCCGTGGGGTACCATCACAGCTGCCCCTTTCGCTCTTGGTCACCAGAGGATGACAATTCATGAGATTCACCAAACTGTGGAGCGGCTGCACAGTGGCAGAGGAGCAAGTGCACCACTCTGTGGATGCCAGCAGCACAGCAGGCTGATGGAAGCAGAATCAGTGCAAAAGCACAAGGCGCTTGGCCCAGAACAGCTGCAGCAACTGCTGGATCGACTGTGCCACAAGGCAGCAGAAAAAGCCAGTGACCAGCAGCGAGTTCCACAGGGGAGACTCAGAGACATGGGCATCCTCAATTCGTACGCATGGAAGGGATGGAACTAAAACATGGTTTGCACAGAGATGAATTACCCGTGCGTTTCCATAAAATACCTGTAAAGCGAAAAAGAAACAAAAATGTATAAAATTATTATTTTGTACATCGGAAAATAAATTTGGAACTAAAGTGTAAAAGTGTCTGGACGTGACTGGAGTAGTCAAATCTTGTTGCTGTGTCCAATTTCAACTATCGACCTATTACAGCACTGGGTCAGATATTGTATCCAGCTGTACTATTCCCTACACTTACCCACAGGCCTTGCATGTACTGAGGGGCAGAATGTGTGGCTGGTGTGTTGGCACCATCCTGTTCCGGGCCTTTTTCTCACAGGCCTGGTTGTGGTAGGAAGGGCTACCTGCCCACAATTAAGTAACAGCCAATTAACGCCACAGATCAGGGATCGACTAGAATTTTCCAGCTGGCCTACACAGTGTCAGGAACAAACTGCCTGGAGGTGGCCTCCCGGCAACAGACCTCCTTGGTCACAGCTACAGCCCCAGGCCGCCCTGTAGAGGGGTTACCTTTCCTCAATAGTAGCCTGGCAGCTGTGGCCGCTTTTTAACTGAAAAGCTTTAAAAGCATTGAGAGGGCACTCAAAGATGGAGCCAACCTCTCTCTTTCTCTATGACCTGAAATAGCAGGTTTCACCTCCTTCTGAGTTGGAAGGCATCCTATTGGTCTTGCAGCTTCAAGAGCCCACCCTCTGTCCTTAATTGGATGCAAAGTGTGCCCTCTAATTGGCTAATTTGGGGAAAATCACTTCAGGGTGACTGTTCCCGTGTCAGCTGTGGCTCAGTTCATAGCACCCTCGCATTTGAATCAGAGGGTTGTGGGTTCATGTCCCACTCCCGGAAAACCAAGAACTGTGATTGTACTCGAAAGAAGTTGCAATCTGTGACTGTTGGTAACTCGAAAGAGCTTCTCCACACAATTCAGGATCAGCACCCTCATTGACCCTGACATTGGGATCCCATCCCAAAGCCCAAAATCCTGCCCATGATTAGAGAAACATTTCAGTTCAGCGACCTGTGTAAACAAGGCAAGCAACTGTATCTCCTTAACCAGTCAGGTTAAAGAATCCTGACTGAGACACATAGAGTCTGAACCAGGGAGTGTTGGTTAGAATAGCTCATTCAATGGTAAATCATGTAGAGGGAGCAAAATAACGAAAGGGAAAGGAAGATAAGGGTGAGATAAATGACAGAAAGAAAAAGTTTTAAAAATGTTATTTCTATTGCAAAATTTGGGCAAATGCCAGAATCATCCTTTGGTTGTTTTCCAATCTTGCTATTTATCAGCACAAGATGCTCTTCACCATTACCAGTCAATCAGAAGCCCGTAACTTGTAGTCAGTAGTGAACCGATGGCACTCACCCTGACCTTGACCTAATGTGCCCAATTACTTAATGTAATGTTCCTGTTATGTACTTCAACGGTTGAGACAGAAGTGTTCACTCAAGCCACATGTCGCCGTGCAGTTCCGCAGCATAGTGTAATGCAGGCATGAAGGACAAAACTCACAATGTAATGGTTTGCTCACAAAAGCAAAAAAAGATTGTTCAATAATTAAGTCACTTTTACAATGTCAGATGCATGTAAGCAAGGTTTTAAAGTCAGATAAATGTGAACAGATTAGAAATATGAACAAAAAATTAAGAAGTCAGATTATGTGTGTGTAGAACAATTCTAGAAAGTCATAAGTTTAACATTAAATTTTAAATAGTCAGATAAATTATATCGGAATCACGTTATAAATTCATATATATTTCATCATTTAAAATGTCAGAAAAATATTCAGAACCATATTTAAAAAGCCTATAAACTTAATTTTAAAAGGCAGATAAATGACGTCAAAATCATGTTAAAACGCCACGTAAATTTAATAATTTAAAAAGTTAGACATTCAGAATCATGTCAAAGAAATTGAATAAATTTGTAGGGAGTTGAAAGATCTTATTTCTCACAGCCACTTTGCAAGTGTTACAATCTCAGTCGAGATCAGTAGCTTTTTTTAAAAAAAGAAATCTGAAATCCCAGTTATTTACTGAAAGAATGAAGCCACAAGATTCCATGGTTCAAAACAAAAATATTTACTATACAAGAGTCAAACAAAGCAAACATTAAATACTATCCTGGGTAACAAACTATATTTTAAAACGCAAAATCGGCATCAATTAAACACAAATTAACAGGCAAATCACAGTCGATTATAAACTATATAAATGACACGTTAAATGGCAGATACAATTAGGACAGTTCTTACGAATTGGTTCAGCAGTCCACTCAGCATATATGTCGTCAATCTCAAAGTCCTTCAAAACTCTATCTTCCTCATGAAGAATTTCAGCTCCTCTTCAAGGATTTAGTCTGGTCCCAGGCAACAGCAGCACACAACCAACCCAAGTTCCCTGAGCAATGTCTTCAGCAAAAGTGGTAAACCTCTGCAGAACCCCTTTAACTCTGCTTGCGATGGTCTGGATGGTATAGATCCATCAATGTTACCTTCAAGTAACAGAACCAGCTGCAGCAACTGTATCTTTGCCATTCTCAGCTTCTGAATCTAGCCTCCGTCTTCTTCAGCCTGTATGTACCCCACCAACTGGCTTCTTCATCTGTGTCCATTTAATATGGTTTCAACCTGTTGCATCACCCCCACAAGTTTGGGTTTCCAATCCCAGTTTTACTCTTGGGGTGGAATTGTCCCAGATTTGCACTAAGCGCGGTAAAGCCGGCTGGTAAAATGATGTTTTACCCGTTGGCCGCAATGGCGGCTTTTCACACCATATCGTCCCAAACTCGCCGCATTAATTATGCATCCTTGGAAAACAAGCTGTTTCCATGGTGGATGGGCTCTCATTCGCCCGCCACGTCATCACCTCGCTGCTTCATCACACTGGGCACCATATTTAATGTCCGGCCACACACACACACACCTCTCAGTGCTTCCAGCCCACAACTGCTGAAAAGAAGACAGGATGGCCCCAAGAGGCAAAAAGACTGCAGCCCCCAGGTTCAATGACACGTCCCTCCAGTGCCTTTTGGACACAGTGGAGGCTCGCTGTGATGTCCTCTACCCCCGCTCTGACCACAGGATGGGCAACAACCTCACTAATCCGGCTTGGGAGGCGGTGGCAGCAGTGGTCAGCACCTATACCTTGCTAAAGAGGACAGCCACCCAATGCCTATAAAAGAATGAATGGTCTCATCCATTCTGCCAAGGTAATTCACTCTTCCCATTATTCTCAACTCACACACTCACAAACCCATCACACATACACAGGGATCTCACACCTCAAGGGACACCACTAACTCTCATACACACCCTCACATCTCCATCAGGCTTATACCCACTCAAGCTCACATCCTCATCCTGCCCATGGCTCCGCTCACCACACAACAATCCACGCAGTGCTATGTGTCCTGCTTGCACTCTCTCCATCTGTTTTCATGTAGGAGAAGCCTGCTCACATCAGCAGGAAGAGGTCCCAGACCAGGGGTGGAGGGCCCACATTAGGCCCTCACTCACTTTGAGGAGTGTGCCCACGCACTGACTGGTGAGGACGTGGACCGTGCCTGCAGCATTGGTGAGGTCGGCAGGGAACATCCTCGTAAGGATCCTGCACCACATCATCCCTCTCTCAACACAAATGTGAGTGCTCTCCCTCCTGCTTTTGACTCTGATGCCATGCACTAATTATCTCTACTTTGGTTTACCGGGAGCTCTGCCAAGCAACTGACATCCTCAGCCAGCCAATCCCTCAGCTCCATCCATGTCTGCACCTCCAGTCAAAAGAACATCTCCTCCATTGAAGAGCTGGAAATAAGCAGCCTGGAAGACCCATCCCAGCGCTTACCCACACCCTGTTCACAATCTGGTGGTCACCGCAAAGACACATGTCCACAGCAGCAGGAGGCAGTTTTGTGCGAGCTTCCTGGCACTTGGAGTACTGCTGGGGATCAGACATCTGTGGGGTCTGAGTCAGAAGACGAGCCTCTAGATTTGGCCTTCCAACTCATCCTGGAGAAGGCGTAGGAACATCACGCAGAGCTGTTGGAAGCCCTCAGCAGAGTGGCACATGAGTCGGAGAAGTGCATCCGCCTGCTATCTGAAGTAGTGGTGCCCACATGTGCAAGTATGGAGGTCTCCATGGGAGTAATGACAGGCACCATGGAGACCCTGGTCCAGCAAAATGTGGAGATGTGTGCAGACCTGCACTCCATTGCAGGAACCATGGGTGAGTTCCTACAGTGGCAACGCAAGAGGGAAACGGGGCACCTCGACATCCCTCCAGGTCCCCCTTCCCCTCAAAGAGTCAGGCCAGGGCCCCCAGGCACTCAAAGAGAGGAGGAGCGGCAGCTGGACATCCCTGGGTCACCCACTCAGGAATCTTAGAGGCTGTCCGCTCCCTCTAAGTCCCCTTTGCCTGTGACCCCCTCAACCTCGTCCTCTGTCACCACAGAGGGAGCAGCTGGCCAACGAGTGATTCTGGAGGCACATGTGTGTGTGTGTGTGTGTGTGTGTGTGGCAGGGTCTTTCGGAGCCTCGTGCAAGTACTCTCCCTCACATATCATAATCACCTTAATGTCCTGAGCATTTTGAATGCTGTCTGCTGGGGTTCACTTTCAGTTGTCCATCTGACCTGACCTGCATCTCCACCCACCCAATGATCACACTCCCATGCAGCACCTGATCTCGCCCACCACAACGTTCGATTTAGACAGCATGGTCTGGATTTGGTTTTTTGTGTGCTCCCCTGTCTTTTCCACTCCCCCGCTCACCCATTTCCTTTCCTCCATCACTGCTGATCCCCCCAGCATCATATTCCACTTCCCCTCCGTGACCTACCGGCCACAACCCTTTTCCTTCGGGGATGACCAGGCAAATGTGTACTTTCCCTTCCTTCCCGAAAATCCCAACCCCATTCACATTCACCTCCCCGACTTCCTCCTTCCCACCCCCAGGATTCGTGGGTACCTCCGAGTCCCCACCAACCACCCTCGCCGCCCCTCCTGTCACGACCAACAAACCCTCACTCTCCCACCCTACTGCCTCACTCTGCCCTCGGTCATCCTCACCATTCCCTCATACCACACCCACCCTCAGTTTGATCCCCAGGAGCCAGTCGTGGACCCATCAAACCCTTGCACGTTCACCTGGACATTGCCACTTCTGGACCCCCTTCCCCCATCAGAACCCCTCCCCCCCATTAGTCCTCCCAGCCCCTGGACTCCCTCTGCTTAGTCCCTCCACCTTTCTGACTCCCTCAGACACCCATAATCCTTCTCCCCCCCCCACCAACTCCTTCCTCCAGCCTTATCTCTTCCTCCAGTCTCACTTCTTCCTCCAGCCCTACTCCTTCCCCCTTCCGGACTCCCTTAGACACCCTCACTCCTTCCTCCATCCTTACTCCCTCCCCTCTCCACACTCCTTCCTCACCCAGACTGTTTCCCCTCTCCGAATTCCCCCCTTACACTTACCTCCCCTGTTGCCATCTTCTCCACCGTTACCCCCTCCTACCCGGTATCCCCTCTGCCCCATAACCACACCCTCCTGACAGCTTCATACCCCCCCTCCCAACCTCACTCCCCCGACACCTTCATTCCCTCCCTCCCAACCTCACTCCCCCGACACCTTCATTCCCTCCCTCCCAACCTCACCCTCCAACACCTCATCCTCTCCCAGCCGATCCTAGACATTCCTCTCCCACCCCCTCAACCATCATCCGCTGTGAGCATCAGCGGTGACTTTCCAAGTTCCGTGAGCTGATTCGCAGCAGAGCCGTGTCCATGAGAGTCCACCCAGCATGCCATAGGTGTTCCTCCAGCGTGCCATTGCTGTCGAACTCCAGTACCTTCTGCTCCTCGGATGTCCACGATGTGAGCAAGGCCCTGGGAGTAGGTCCCGACTTCTGCGCGTCACACTTGTCAAGGTGTGTTCTGCACCGGCGTGTTTTCCCGCCAACGTGGGTGGGAGATCCAGCGTGGGGCACGGGGGTGGGTCCAGCGTGGGGCACGGGGGTGAGTCCAGCGTGGGGCACGGGGGTGGGTCCAGCGTGGGGCACGGGGGTGAGTCCAGTGTGGGGCACGGGGGTGAGTCCAGCGTGGGGCGCGGGGGTGAGTCCAGTGTGGGGCACGGGGGTGAGTC